>NC_051399.1:40501763-40522424 GCF_015228065.2 Penaeus monodon
AGGTAAACAGATCCGTTCCTTTTTGATCAATCTATGAGGCAGTAACTTGTTTAAGTGAAGATATATCAAGCAAGGATTACTGTCGGAGAGCGCAAGAAACGATGTGGATAGGAACACAAAGTCTGTGTTAACTCGCGCTTTCATTACAGGCCAAGTTGTAGCTGAATCACAGACGAAAAGGGAAACACGTGAGAAAGACAAGAACTCATAACGACTCCGCCTCGACATCATGTTTGCCCCGATCAGTATCCCCGGCTTCCTCCTCAGCGTGGTGACACCTTCGGGAGGGGTCGTGAAGGTGGTGGTGGGCCACGGCACGACCATCGGGCAGCTGAAGCACATCCTGGAGCACGAGGGTGTTGGGGTGAAGACCAGCAGGCAGTGGTTGATGGTGAGGCAAGAGGAAATGCAAAGTGACAAAACTCTAGTGTATTACGGGATCACTGGAGATCCAGTAATCAGGACTTTTACACTGTGGGCCTTCCCAAGGGTGTTTCACGGTTCCGTTGAAGTGATTTTTCAGTTTCCCAAGCAAGCAAAAAAGAGAGAGAGAGAGAATATATATATATATATATGTGTGTGTGTGTGTGTGTGTGTGTGTGTGTGTGTGTGTGTGTGTGTGTGTGTGTGTGTATGTGCATAAGGATGTCCCTTCAGAAAGGACATTGTGAGTGATTGTGTTCTTTTATAGATTCAGCGAGAAAATTTTTCGATATCTTTCTTATTGTGATGCAAAACGGAAAGAAAATGATAAAACTGATGTTTGTAGTTTCATTTATCTTTTTACGGTTATCAATAACAATTCGAACACAGGTAATTCAAATTAACATCAAATCAAAACAGAGCATGTATGATATACTGAATACACACACACATACACACACACACACACATATGTATATATATATATATTATGCATATATATACATATATACATACATATATATATATATATATATATATATATATATATATATATATATATATATACATATATATATATATATATATATATGCATATTGCTACGCCAGTGGGTCTTTGTCTCTGTGCGAAACATGTGTTAACATGATAAGGATGACCTGGGCATGTGTTAACATAAAAAGGATCCTGGGCAAACATGATGCAACTGGCTGCGAGCGGAGGAGCGGAGGAACAAGCCAAGGGAGACGGAGTTGGGTGCTGCTCCTGTGAAGACCTCGTGTGTGCCCTTGTGACCTGATAAACTTTGTGTTGCCCTGTTATAAGCTGTATCGTGCAGTGTGACATGCCGATGTCCCCCCTGTATTGTGCCTATAGAAAAGTGTACAGCTAAATAACTTGTGTAAATAAAGGAAAGACTGTCATTTTGTTTTTATTTCGTGCCCTGCCTCGCCAGTGGTGTTTCCCTGTGGTGTGTTCTGGGACGCTGTGGTGCTGGGTGCCTCTTGGAGCTGTTCAGTGTTCACGACCCTGTGGATAGCATGCCGTCTGCCTAGCCTGCCTTGTGTTGGTGGTAGAGAGACAAGGTGGTCGGCGTAACAAATGGTGTCAGGAGTGGGATTTGTGATATTTGATCAGTGAGACGTGCCAATTTATCATGTCGTCCAAAGATGGCGGCAGCCATGAGGGAGAGGAGGCTATGACTGAGGCAGGCACGAGTGAGGTGAAGCCGAGCCAGATGGACCTGATCACTGCCATGCTGGCCGGTATGAGGGAGGAAATGGCACAAAGGGCAGAAGAGCAGGCACAGAGGGCACATGAGCAGGCGCACCATCTCGTCGAGATGCAGGCAAGGAAGGCAGAGGAACAGTTCTGCCAACTTGTTGAGGTGATACAGAGCAATCTTGCATCTGTGAAGATGGAAACTCAGCAGTACACCGACAAGGCCTCCAACAGCGTGAAGAGTGAACTGATGGAGGAGGTGCAGACTCTGAAGGGCGAGGTTCAGGGCCTGAGGGAGGAAGTGAAGGCGGAAAGGCGGCGTCACAAGGTATTAACGTTGCAAGCAGAGAAGGCAGACGAGGTTCTGGCAACAGATGCCAGAGTGTCAGATTTACTGGGGTCTGCCTGGGGTCCGTGGCAGGAAACCCCTGGGCCTCGCAGCATCGTGTCGGAGCCAGTGGTCGCTGCAGAAGGCTGGGGACCCATCGGAACTGCTCCTTTGGGTATAGGTGGCGGCAAACTCGGATCCGGTCAACCCGCCTCGTTGCCTCCCTCACCCCCTTCCTCCCCCCCGGGCGTGTTAGTTCACGGCACGCGTCCCCCCCCCCCCCCCGCAGCCCCTCGGCCTCCAGACATTCTGTGAGGCGTAAGCCAGCTGAGTACGACGGGAAGGTGGTCTGGGAGGCATATGTTGCCCAATTTGAAATGCTGGCATCTGCCCAGGGCTGGAGCCAAGAAGAGAAGGCCCTGCAGCTGGTAACAGCGCTAAGGGGCCCCGCAGTGGAAGTGTTGGGGCATCTGCTGCCATCCCAACATCCCTTACACCAGCGTGGCAGAGGCTTTGAAGCGCCGTTTCGGGCACCTCCACCAGGCCGAGGTATATCAGGCCTACTTGAAGAAGCGGACTCGTGAGCGTGGCGAGACACTGTCCCAGCTTGCGCAGGATGTGGAGGCGCTGGTAAGGAGGTCATACCCTGCGGCTGCGGAAGAGATGATCGTGGTCCTGGCCCGCGATTTCTTTGTTGACGCTTTGTAGGACCAGCAGCTGCAAATCTACATCAAGCAGGCACACCCTGAGGACCTGCAGGTGGCGCTGGCGAGGGCCTTGGAGTTCGAGGACTTCCTGAAGGCAACCAGTGGCCTAGGGCCAGCTGCTCAGCCCCGCCATGACCTCCGGGGCCGGAAGGCTAAAGTGGAGAAGGTAGTATTGAGGAAGGTGAGCCTGAGCACTTTCCAAGGCTTGTGTTGGGGCTGCGGTGAGGAAGGGCACAGACGTAGTTGGTGTCGGAGGGAGCGGAGAACACATCCTCTCAACCGGATGGATTCTGATGCCTTTCAGCAGTGCTGCAAGGACTGTGGCAGGTATGGTCACCATCCGAGTGCATGTCCTAAGGCTAAGGAAGTGGTACAGGAGGAAAACTCGGACAGGCTGGAGAAGGGGGCCGAAACCCAGCCGTCCTCGGTTCCCGGCCCCCGACTTGGGTAAGCTGCCGTCGAACCAGCACAATGCAGGTGGAGGGCTCAATAGATGAGAAGCCATGCCACCTGACAGTGGACACTGGGGCTGAGAAGACCCTAGTGCGGCCTGATATGTTGGCCACTATGCGACTTCCAGACACACCACAGAGACTGTGTGGTGTCACGGGGCATTGTGTGCAGCTCAAGGGGCCAGTGGAGGCTCGTATTGGCGTGGGCAGCACGGTGCAGCGGCTGCCGGTGTATGTGGCCGATCTGGACGAGCACTGTTTGCTGGGCCTTGACTACGGAACGGGCAGCTTGGACGGAAGCTGGTGAGGGTGCACGGTGAAGATGTGCCCTTGCTTCCAGAGGTTGGCTGTGCAGAGGTAGTTACGGCTGAACGACTGCACCTTGCCCCCAGGACAGAGTCTAGAATCCGGTGTCGACTGTCAAGAGTGATGTGTGGAGTAGAGGGCCTCATGGAGCCCATTCAAAACCTGCAGCTGGCTGATGGCGTAGCGGTTGGGCGGAGCCTTGTTGGACCAGGGGAGGGGTTAGTTACAGTGTTGGTAGCTAACTTCTCCGATAAGGCCCAGAAGGTGCCAGCTGGTGCAAAGCTGGGCACTTGTGAGGAAGTGGAGCATCCAGAAGAGTCGTCGGGGAGCAAGGAGTTGGTTGGTGTGGGGCCGTTGCCTGACTTCCTCGAGGACTTGGCGCACCGGCTGTGGCGTTGCCATGGGCCAGGAAGCTACTCCTGGGGCCATGGTGAAAAAGAAGATGACGTTAGCCCCAGTACCGGCGATGAGGACGTGGCAGACGCTGACCGAGATGAGGACGAGCATTTGGACGGTGAGGGCGATGCAACAGACGTCAATGGTGACCATGAGCCAGGTCTTGGGACAGGAGATACCCCTCTGGGTGCCACTGCCAATCTACCGCCGCCCACACCTCCTCCAGAGCGACCCCAGCGAGTGCAAAGAAAGCCGCGCTGGATGAAAGATTTTGTGTTTTTCTGAGAACTGATTTTCAATTACGGTTACTTTTGTTTGAAAGAATTTTGTTTGTTCCTGAGGACTAATTTTATTTAAATTTTCTGTAGTTTGTTTCAGGTTTAGGTATGTCAGAGCAGACGGGTCATCTGCTTGATAGGGGGGGATAGTGCTACGCCAGTGGGTCTTTGTCTCTGTGCGAAACATGTGTTAACATGATAAGGATGACCTGGGCATGTGTTAACATGAAAAGGATCCTGGGCAAACATGATGCAACTGGCTGCGAGCGGAGGAGCGGAGGAACAAGCCAAGGGAGACGGAGTTGGGTACTGCTCCTGTGAAGATCTTGTGTGTGCCCTTGTGACCTGATAAACTTTGTGTTGCCCTGTTATAAGCTGTATCGTGCAGTGTGACATGCCGGTGTCCCCCCTGTATTGTGCCTATAGAAAAGTGTACAGGTAAATAACTTGTTTAAATAAAGGAAAGACTGTCATTTTGTTTTTATTTCGTGCCCTGCCTCGCCACGTGGCGTTTCCCCTCGTGGTGTTCTGGGACGCTGTGGTGCTGGGTGCCTCTTGGAGCTGTTCAGTGTTCACGACCCTGTGGATAGCACGCCGTCTGCCTAGCCTGCCTTGTGTTGGTGGCAGAGAGACGAGGTGGTCGGCGTAACAATATATATACACAACATATATATATGCATATTATATATATATATATATATATAAATATATATATATGTATGTATATATATATATGCATATTTATATAATATATTCATATATATATATATATATATATATAATATATATATAATATATATATATAATATAATATAATATATATATATATATATATATATATATATATATATATTATATATATATGCATATATATACATATATATATATATATATATATATATATATATATATATATATATATATATATATATATATATATGTCCGTGCATATATATATATGCATATTGTATATTTAAATATGTATATATAAACGCATATGTTTATATATATATATATGCACACGTATGTGTATATATACATGTGTATATATTTAGATATGGCCGCGGTAGCCGAATGGTTAGAGCGTCAGACTCAAGACTGTCACGACAGCAATCTGAATTCGAGGGTTCGAGTCACCGACCGCCGCGTTGTTCCCTTGGGCAAGGAACTTCACCTTGATTGCCTACCTAGCCACTGGGTGGCCAAGCCAGCCCAAGTCAAGTGCTGGTCCCAAGCCCGGATAAATAGAGAGAATGATTACCTAAAAGGTACCACCGGCATCTCCGTGGAAAGGAACTGGGGACCCTACCACGTACTCACTCCAAGAGCATCACAACATGAAAACTACAATTAAGTATCATGCTGTGACCACGACGGCTCAGACATGAACCTACCGTTAAAAGAAGAAGATATTTAGATATATATAAACGTATACATTTATATACACATATATTATACATTTATATACATATATATATATATATATAATATATATATATATATATATATATATATATATATATATATATATATATATATATATGCACACGTATAAATATATACATACACGCATGTTTGAATATATACGTACACATGTATAAATATATATACACAAATGTGTAAATATATACATAATTTAAAAATATATACGTATATAAACATTTATGTATATGTGTATATATATTTAGAGAGAGACAGACAGACAGACAGATAAAGAGAGAGAGAGGAGAGAGGAGGAGAAACAGGCAAAAAAAAGAAAGGGGGGTGGGAGAAACGTGTGTGTATGTGTCACATACGCAATGTAGATACCATGTGGAAATACCTTGATACTCAGCAATTATATTTTCTTATCACTATAAATTCTTAGTCTTGTAAATATCCTAGCTCTCTTCTCGCATACTATAGTATATATGGTATCCCTTGCTCTTTCGTCACGAAACCATCACGTACCCTTTTGTATCTAAATGAGTTTATTCAAATTCTCCCCTGTTTTCCATAGTAATTTCTGACTAATCGAGGCAGACCGTTCGTCCCCGCGGGCAAGGCAAGACGCCCCACTCCTCCCTAGGTACCTCTGCCACACCTGCACTCCCTACACCAGCTACTAAACCTCCCGCAGTTGTAAAGCATAGATTGTGCATCAAATTTGAATTCATACCCGAGATTCCATAGTAGTGCCATCCACCTTGCAGTCGTACCTTTCCCCGGAAATTTCAGATTTACAGCTATCAAAATTTACCTCCCATGATAGGTTAATTATTTTCTCTTAGTTGTTGCCAAATATTAGTCATATATTTAAAATAGTTATAGAATATCCTCCATTTGTATCCATCGATCTGGAAACAGCAATTAAAAGTTAAATATTCAGAAGTTACCAAAATTCACATATTAATGACAAATAGGAATCTTATTTTGATCATTACTAAACCTACGGTTACATTTAACAATCTATATTCTTTACTCTACAATACTTATTTTTAGTAAACGTTATTTCAAGGCCGTATGAAAATCAGTAGCTGTTTTTCTCATGCTAGAAATTTCTTGTGCTACAAAACGCTGCACTCTCATTGGCAACGACTCGCAACAAGTCTCCTTCACTAACGACAAATAAAATAACTAACAGGATAGAGTTGCCAACAACGATATGCACGATAAGATAAGAGCCATTAGTCTGTGAATTCTAAAATTAGATGACACAGACGAGATAACAAGTATGCGGTAAAGTATTCACTCTTTAGTGTGTGTGTGGAATTATGCCTCACCTATATTCCAAATGAATATGTAAAATATATATATACATATTAAAAGCTGAAAACGTAAACCAGGTGTAAATCCAAGAAGGCAGCCTCATTAACGCCCCACGACTGCTGGCAAGAATCCTCCCTTAGCAATTCTAGGAATACGTATACTGTAATATTTCTGACGAGCAACTGCTCTTAGATGATTAGACACAGTCTATAGAATGTGTCATATTTTCCTTTTGTAGTAATACATAGATATGTATGTCTATGTATACATTTACATATATGTGCACACACACCCACGCACTTACCCACACCCACAAAAAAGACACAAACGCGCGCTCGCGCATTCTCTCACATCTATCTATTTACACACACACACACAATATATATAATATATATATATATATATATATATATATATATATATATATATATATGCGTTTATAAACATGTAAGCACATTATGATGTAAGTGCATACATGCCAGCCTTACCTTCCCTATTGCGATTGGTCACTCAGTGATACTCATAGTTTTGAGCATTTGGTTGTTTTAATGCTTTTCCAAAATATCTTTCGGACTGTTGATTAGTATTGTTTAGTATTGTTCTAAAAGGTTTCATAAAACGTGACAGCGCCATTTTTCCTGTGTATGTGCCTATGTTTCAGTATCAAATGACAAGTCCTAGTTATTTCAATATGTTGAAATGCCTTTTATCAGGGTGTGATGAAAACACACAGAGAAAAATATTAAATACATTTATTTAAAACTCACATAACGCAGCAACGCTTTTCCTATTAATTCTAATCTTACGACTGCCTCTGACACAATGCCATAGTCCGCCAAGGTTTTTCTACTATCCATCGTCCTCTGACCCACCATCAGACGATAGTTCTGGCCCTTTAATGATGGATCTTCTTCTTCCAGTAACCTTTTCACCTCTCTAACGGTCGTCTGTCCATTGACAACCGGTTGGATCACATTGGTTGATGGCATTACCACACTGAGGAAGAACATGGGCATGCCCCCTCCCCTCAGACGAAGGATTAGATGTAACACAGCTTCTGTACAAATGTTGTAAGACGCGAGTGTTCTCTCGCCTCGAGTTGATTTCCGGAGAAGATGATCCTCTGTTGGTCAATCGGTATGCCTTCCATGTCTTCTATTTTTGCTTTTAACACATCCACGGTGTCTTGAGGTATGACTTCTATTGACAAGGTCTTTCCTGTTAGCGTCTTCACGTAAATAATCATTGTCTCCTGCAAAACAATATGAAGCATCAGCTCTAATGCTAATAATATATGAGGTCGTTTAACCTGTTTCCAAAATACCAATAGACACCAATATCGATACCTTATTTGGCACAGACTACAAGTTTTTCAATATACGTCTCTCAGTACTTTCAGCAACACAGGAGACTACGTGGATACCTCACACTACCCAGGCGCCGACTAACTCTTAAACCTCCGTGCGTCAACATTCGGATAAAAGGTGTAATTGACAAAATACCAAAATCATTGCCCTTGTGTGACGTTATCAAGATGAAATCGTCTATTTCAGTTTCAATGTCAATTCCCTTTCTGAATTCAATTATATTTGCAAGACTAATTTAGTGAGGAAAGGCAGAATTGAATCTAGCGTCTGGCAGCCCCGTCTCCTTGGCCATCAAACCGGAGAGATCGGCTACCTTGAAATTCGTTTTGATCCCAAATTCTCTCTCTCAAGCACCCTGTCCCACAAGGACGTTGGTGTTCATGGATTTCCACCTCTTTCGGTCTTTTGTGGTCTTCAAAAGTTCTCATTCCGTTATTCTCGTCCATCTACTTATGCTTGCTGTGTAGATTAGTCTTTGTCTGTCCCTGCTTCGTTTTCCAATGATCTTGCCTGTCATGCTAAGATTACAATGTCTAAATGAAGCAAAAGGAAAGTGTTTAGATATATGTATATGTATATATGGATAAATAGAGATATATGTTGTGACGGGTGTGTTAAAACACACAATCTATCCATATATCTCAACGAATAAACCATATATTCTACAATTTATAATATCGTCATATATATACAAGTTACAATAAGCAGCATTTAGGCGGATGAGATATACAAGTTACAAAGTCAATAGGCAACACTGAGGCGGATTAGCACAGAGAAGTGAGTCACTGATAAGGCACATCCTGTCTGATTTTATATAAGATAAGTCCGATATGCGAAGCTTAGCCTCGCCCTGGATATGCCATGAAGGGAGACCTGCCTGTGTCGACTAATGACGACTCGCTCACGTGTGTCAGCTAGTGCTGACTCGGCTGAACCGAGTCCTTGCCCGCCGTGGTGCCCAGCCACAGCAGTAATCTCCAGGCGACAGTTGCAACTTCTCGCGCCTGGCCGGGGCAAGAACCGCCGACTCCTCAGATGAGAGGCCGACACGTTACCACTGTACTAGCCCGGAGGCTTATGATTTTATAGATAAGGATAGGTCAAATATGGCCATAAGTGAAAGGCCCGGGCGAAGCCAGAACTTCGCAAATCTCATAGCTAGCTAGATATGCGAAGCTTAGCCTCGCCCGGGCTATGCCATGAGGTGAACTCGGCCTGCATCGACTAATGCCGACTCGCTCACATGTGTCAGCTGGTGCTGACTCGGCTGGCTGAACCTAGTCCATACTCGCCGTTGTGCCCAGCCACTGCAGTAATCTCCAGGCGACAGTTGCAACTTCTCGCGCCTGGGCGGGGCGCGAACCGCCGACCCCTCAGATGAGAGGCCGACACGTTAACACTGTACTCGCCCGGAGGCTGATTTTATAGACAAAGTAATCGATTTATATTCCACAGGTCATCAGAGTTGCCAAATAGTCACTGAAGAAGGCACATTCTGTCTGATTTTATAGACAAAATAATCGATTTATATTCCACAGGTGCCATCAGAGTTGCCAAATAGCACGTGTCTTGAGGGACATCTGCCAGGTAGGTAGCGCAATTCAAGCAGAGTTCGAGAGTTCCTCAGCCTCTGCGCCCCTGGACCCCGTAAATGGTAGTAATTCACTTGGACAGAAAAGGTCAGGAAGGCAGGAGCCCTGAGAATAAATGTCACGACAATAGATATTTGAACTCTCGTGACCTGAATACATACAGAAGCGTATTTATGTTATCAGTATGTAGATTTTCACAGATATAGATATAGACAGATAAAATAATAAATAACTATATATATGTATTCATTCAGATATATGTTGGTGTACGAATGTATATATGTACACACACACACATATATATACATATCATTAGGTGTGTGTGCGTGTGAATATACATGTATATATACCATATTTATTTACATATTCGCACACACATATATGCATACATACTCACATATATGCATATATATATAAATATATACATATATATGTATATATTTATATATATATGCATATATGTGAGTATGTATGCATATATGTGTGTGCGAATATGTAAATAAATATGGTATATTACATGTATATTCACACGCACACACACCTAATGATATGTATATATATGTGTGTGTGTGTACATATATACATTCGTACACCAACATATATCTGAATGAATACATATATATAGTTATTTATTATTTTATCTGTCTATATCTATATCTGTGAAAATTCTACATACTGATAACATAAATACGCTTCTGTATGTATTCAGGTCACGAGAGTTCAAATATCTATTGTCGTGACATTTATTCTCAGGGCTCCTGCCTTCCTGCCCTTTTCTGTCCAAGTGAATTACTACCATTTACGGGGGTCCAGGGGCGCAAGAGGCTGGGGAAAACCTCGAACTCTGCTTGAATTGCGCTACCTACCTGGCAGATGTCCCTCAAGACACGTGCTATTTGGCAACTCTGATGGCACCTGTGGAATATAAATCGATTATTTTGTCTATAAAATCAGACAGAATGTGCCTTCTTCAGTGACTATTTGGCAACTCTGATGACCTGTGGAATATAAATCGATTACTTTGTCTATAAAATCAGCCTCCGGGCGAGTACAGTGTTAACGTGTCGGCCTCTCATCTGAGGGGTCGGCGGTTCGCGCCCCGCCCAGGCGCGAGAAGTTGCAACTGTCGCCTGGAGATTACTGCAGTGGCTGGGCACAACGGCGAGTATGGACTAGGTTCAGCCAGCCGAGTCAGCACCAGCTGACACATGTGAGCGAGTCGGCATTAGTCGATGCAGGCCGAGTTCACCTCATGGCATAGCCCGGGCGAGGCTAAGCTTCGCATATCTAGCTAGCTATGAGATTTGCGAAGTTCTGGCTTCGCCCGGGCCTTTCACTTATGGCCATATTTGACCTATCCTTTTCTATAAAATCATAAGCCTCCGGGCTAGTACAGTGGTAACGTGTCGGCCTCTCATCTGAGGAGTCGGCGGTTCTTGCCCCGGCCAGGCGCGAGAAGTTGCAACTGTCGCCTGGAGATTACTGCTGTGGCTGGGCACCACGGCGGGCAAGGACTCGGTTCAGCCGAGTCAGCACTAGCTGACACACGTGAGCGAGTCGTCATTAGTCGACACAGGCAGGTCTCCCTTCATGGCATATCCAGGGCGAGGCTAAGCTTCGCATATCGGACTTATCTTATATAAAATCAGACAGGATGTGCCTTATCAGTGACTCACTTCTCTGTGCTAATCCGCCTCAGTGTTGCCTATTGACTTTGTAACTTGTATATCTCATCCGCCTAAATGCTGCTTATTGTAACTTGTATATATCTGACGATATTATAAATTGTAGAATATATGGTTTATTCGTTAACATATATGGATAGGTTGTGTGTTTTAACACACCCGTCACAACATCTATCTCTATTTATCCATATATACATATACATATATCTAAACACTTTCCTTTTGCTTCATTTAGACATTGTAATCTTAGCATGACAGGCAAGATCATTGGAAAACGAAGCAGGGACAGACAAAGACTAATCTACACAGCAAGCATAAGTAGATGGACGAGAATAACGGAATGAGAACTTTTGAAGACCACAAAAGACCGAAAGAGGTGGAAATCCATGAACACCAACGTCCTTGTGGGACAGGGTGCTTGAGAGAGAGAATTTGGGATCAAAACGAATTTCAAGGTAGCCGATCTCTCCGGTTTGATGGCCAGGGAGACGGGGCTGCCAGACGCTAGATTCAATTCTGCCTTTCCTCACTAGATTAGTCTTGCAAATATGAATTGAATTTCAGAAGGTAATTGACATTGAAACTGAAATAGACGATTTCATCTTGATAACGTCACACAAGGGCAATGATGTTGGTATTTTGTCAATTACACTTTTATCCGAATGTTGACGCACGGAGGTTAAGAGTTAGTCGGCGCCTGGGTGGTGTGGGGTATCTACGTAGTCTCCTGTGTTGCTAAAAGTACTGAGAGACGTATATTGAAAAACTTGTAGTCTGTGCCAAATAAGGTATCGATATTGGTGTCTATTGGTATTTTGGAAACAGGTTAAACGACCTCATATATTATTAGCATTAGAGCTGATGTTTCATATTGTTTTGCAGGAAACAATGATTATTTACGTAAAGACGCTAACAGGAAAGACCTTGTCAATAGAAGTCATACCCCAAGACACCGTGGATGTGTTAAAAGCAAAAATAGAAGACATAGAAGGCACACCGTTTGACCAACAGAGGATCATCTTCCCGGAAAACAAACTCGAGGGCGAGAGAACACTCGCGTCTTACAACATTTGTTCAGAAGCTGGTGTTACATCTAATCCTTCGTCTGAGGGGAGGGGGCATGCCCATGTTCTTCCTCAATGTGGTAATGCCATCAACTAATGTGATCCAACCGGTTGTCAATGGACAGACGACCGTTAGAGAGGTGAAAAGGTTACTGGAAGAAGAAGATCCATCCTTAAAGGGCCAGAAACTATCGTCTGATGGTGGGTCAGAGGACGATGGATAGTAGAAAAACCTTGGAGGACTATGGCATTGTGTCAGAGGCAGTCGTAAGATTAGAATTAATAGAAAAGCGTTGCTCCGTTATGTGAGTTTTAAATAAATGTATTTAATATTTCTCTCTGTGTGTTTTCATCACACCTTGATAAAAAGGCATTTCAACATAATGAAATAAGAGGACTTGTTTTGATACTCAAACATAGGCACATACACAGGAAAAATGGCGCTGTCACGTTTTATGAAACCTTTTAGAACAATACTAAACAATACTAATCAACAGTCCGAAAGATATTTTGGAAAAGCATTAAAACAACCAAATGCTCAAAACTATGAGTATCACTGAGTGACCAATCGCAATAGGGAAGGTAAGGCTGGCATGTATGCACTTACATCATAATGTGCTTACATGTTTATAAACCATATATATATATATATATATATATATATATATATATATATATATATATATATTGTGTGTGTGTGTAAATAGATAGATGTGAGAGAATGCGCGAGCGCGCGTTTGTGTCTTTTTTGTGGGTGTGGGTAAGTGCGTGGGTGTGTGTGCACATATATGTAAATGTATACATAGACATACATATCTATGTATTACTACAAAAGGAAAATATGACACATTCTATAGACTGTGTCTAATCATCTAAGAGCAGTTGCTCGTCAGAAATATTACAGTATACGTATTCCTAGAATTGCTAAGGGAGGATTCTTGCCAGCAGTCGTGGGGCGTTAATGAGGCTGCCTTCTTGGATTTACACCTGGTTTACGTTTTCAGCTTTTAATATGTATATATATATTTTACATATTCATTTGGAATATAGGTGAGGCATAATTCCACACACACACTAAAGAGTGAATACTTTACCGCATACTTGTTATCTCGCTGGTCATCTAATTTTAGAATTCACAGGATAATGGCTCTTATCTTATCGTGCATTTTCGTTTTTGGCAACTCTATCCTGTTAGTTATTTTATTTGTCGTTAGTGAAGGAGACTTTTTGCGAGTCGTTGCCAAAATGTGAGTGCAGCGTTTTGTAGTACAAGAAATTTCTAGCATGAGTAAATCAGCTACTGTTTTTTCATTCGGCCTTGAAAATAACGTTTACTATAAATAAGTATTGTAGAGTAAAGAATATAGATTGTTAAATGTAAAACCCTAGGTTTAGTAATGATCAAAAAAAAGATTCCTATTGTCATTTAAAATGTGAATTTTGGTAACTTCTGAATATTTAACTTTAATTGCTGTTTCCAGATCGATGGATACAAATGGAGGATATTCTATAACTATTTTAAATATATGGCTAATATTTGGCAACAACTAAGAGAAAATAATTGACCTATCATGGGAGGTAAATTTTGAAAGCTGTAAATCTGAAATTTCCGGGGAAAGGTACGACTGCAAGGTGGATGGCACTACTATGGAATCTCGGGTATGAATTCAAATTTGATGCACAATCTATGCTTTACAACTGCGGGAGGTTTAGTAGCTGGTGTAGGGAGTGCAGGTGTGGCAGAGGTACCTAGGGAGGAGTGGGGCGTCTTGCCTTGCCCGCGGGGACGAACGGTCTGCCTCGATTAGTCAGAAATTACTATGGAAAACAGGGGAGAATTTGAATAAACTCATTTAGATACAAAAGGGTACGTGATGGTTTCGTGACGAAAGAGCAAGGGATACCATATATACTATAGTATGCGAGAAGAGAGCTAGGATATTTACAAGACTAAGAATTTATAGTGATAAGAAAATATAATTGCTGAGTATCAAGGTATTTCCACATGGTATCTACATTGCGTATGTGACACATAACACACGTTTCTCCCACCCCCCTTTCTTTTTTTGCCTGTTTCTCCTCCTCTTCCTCTCTTTTCTTTATCTGTCTGTCTGTCTGTCTCTCTCTAAATATATATACACATATACATACATGTTTATATACGTAATATTTTTTAATTATGTATATATTTACACATTTGTGTATATATATTTATACATGTGTACGATATATTCAAACATGCGTGTATGTATATATTTATACGTGTGCATATTATATATATATATATATATATATATATATATATATATATATATATATATATATATATATATATATATATGCATATATGTATATATGGATATATATGTGTAATAAATGTATACGGGTTTTTATATATCTAAATATCTTCTTTTAACGGTAGGTTCATGTCTGAGGGGTCGTGGTCAAAGCATGATACTTAATTGTAGTTTTATGTTGTGATGCTTTGGAGGGAGTACGTGGGAGGGTCCCAGTTCCTTTCCACGGAGAGTGCCGGTGGTACCTTTTAGGTAATCATTCTCTCTATTTATCCCGGGGTTGGGACCAGCACTTGACTTGGGCTGGCTTGGCCACCCAGTGGCTAGGTAGGCAATCAAGGTGAAGTTCCTTGCCCCAAGGGGGAACAACGCGGCGGTCGGTGACTCGAACCCTCGAATTCAGATTGCTGTCGTGACAGTCTTGAGTCTGACGCTCTAACCATTCGGCCACCGCGGCCATATCTAAATATATACACATGTATATATACACATACGTGTGCATATATATATATATATATAAACATATGCGTTTATATATACATATTTAAATATACAATATGCATATATATATATGCACGGACTTATATATATATATATATATATATATAGATATATATATATATATATATATATTATATATTGATATATGTATATATATATGCATATATATATATATATATTTATATATATAATATATATATATATATATATAATATATATATTCATATATATATATATATATATATATATATATATATATATGAATATATGTATATATATATGCATATATATATACACATACATACATATATATATATTTATATATATATATATAATATGCATATATATATTATGTGTATATATATTGTTACGCCGACCACCTCGTCTCTCTGCCACCAACACAAGGCAGGCTAGGCAGACGGCGTGCTATCCACAGGGTCGTGAACACTGAACAACTCCAAGAGGCACCCAGCACCACAGCGTCCCAGAACACCACGAGGGGAAACGCCACGTGGCGAGGCAGGGCACGAAATAAAAACAAAATGACAGTCTTTCCTTTATTTAAACAAGTTATTTACCTGTACACTTTTCTATAGGCACAATACAGGGGGGACACCGGCATGTCACACTGCACGATACAGCTTATAACAGGGCAACACAAAGTTTATCAGGTCACAAGGGCACACACAAGATCTTCACAGGAGCAGTACCCAACTCCGTCTCCCTTGGCTTGTTCCTCCGCTCCTCCGCTCGCAGCCAGTTGCATCATGTTTGTCCAGGATCCTTTTTATGTTAACACATGCCCAGGTCATCCTTATCATGTTAACACATGTTTCGCACAGAGACAAAGACCCACTGGCGTAGCACTATCCCCCCTATCAAGCAGATGACCCGTCTGCTCTGACATACCTAAACCTGAAACAAACTACAGAAAATTTAAATAAAATTAGTCCTCAGGAACAAACAAAATTCTTTCAAACAAAAGTAACCGTAATTGAAAATCAGTTCTCAGAAAAAACACAAAAATCTTTCATCCAGCGCGGCTTTCTTTGCACTCGCTGGGGTCGCTCTGGAGGTGGTGTGGGCGGCGGTAGATTGGCAGTGGCACCCAGAGGGGTATCTCCTGTCCCAAGACCTGGCTCATGGTCACCATTGACGTCTGTTGCATCGCCCTCACCGTCCAAATGCTCGTCCTCATCTCGGTCAGCCTCTGCCACGTCCTCATCGCCGGTACTGGGGCTAACGTCATCTTCTTTTTCACCATGGCCCCAGGAGTAGCTTCCTGGCCCATGGCAACGCCACAGCCGGTGCGCCAAGTCCTCGAGGAAGTCAGGCAACGGCCCCACACCAACCAACTCCTTGCTCCCCGACGACTCTTCTGGATGCTCCACTTCCTCACAAGTGCCCAGCTTTGCACCAGCTGGCACCTTCTGGGCCTTATCGGAGAAGTTAGCTACCAACACTGTAACTAACCCCTCCCCTGGTCCAACAAGGCTCCGCCCAACCGCTACGCCATCAGCCAGCTGCAGGTTTTGAATGGGCTCCATGAGGCCCTCTACTCCACACATCACTCTTGACAGTCGACACCGGATTCTAGACTCTGTCCTGGGGGCAAGTGCAGTCGTTCAGCCGTAACTACCTCTGCACAGCCAACCTCTGGAAGCAAGGGCACATCTTCACCGTGCACCCTCACCAGCTTCCGTCCAAGGTCGACACACGCCTTACTCTGCGTCAGGTAGTCAAGGCCCAGCAAACAGTGCTCGTCCAGATCGGCCACATACACCGGCAGCCGCTGCACCGTGTGCCCACGCCAATACGAGCCTCCACTGGCCCCTTGAGCTGCACACAATGCCCCGTGACACCACACAGTCTCTGTGGTGTGTCTGGAAGTCGCATAGTGGCCAACATATCAGGCCGCACTAGGGTCTTCTCAGCCCCAGTGTCCACTGTCAGGTGGCATGGCTTCTCATCTATTGAGCCCTCCACCGCATTGTGTGGTTCGACGGCAGCTTACCCAAGTCGGGGGCCGGGAACCGAGGACGGCTGGGTTTCGGCCCCCTTCTCCAGCCTGTCCGAGTTTTCCTCCTGTACCACTTCCTTAGCCTTAGGACATGCACTCGGATGGTGACCATACCTGCCACAGTCCTTGCAGCACTGCTGAAAGGCATCAGAATCCATCCGGTTGAGAGGATGTGTTCTCCGCTCCCTCCGACACCAACTACGTCTGTGCCCTTCCTCACCGCAGCCCCAACACAAGCCTTGGAAAGTGCTCAGGCTCACCTTCCTCAATACTACCTTCTCCACTTTAGCCTTCCGGCCCCGGAGGTCATGGCGGGGCTGAGCAGCTGGCCCTAGGCCACTGGTTGCCTTCAGGAAGTCCTCGAACTCCAAGGCCCTCGCCAGCGCCACCTGCAGGTCCTCAGGGTGTGCCTGCTTGATGTAGATTTGCAGCTGCTGGTCCTACAAAGCGTCAACAAAGAAATCGCGGGCCAGGACCACGATCATCTCTTCCGCAGCCGCAGGGTATGACCTCCTTACCAGCGCCTCCACATCCTGCGCAAGCTGGGACAGTGTCTCGCCACGCTCACGAGTCCGCTTCTTCAAGTAGGCCTGATATACCTCGGCCTGGTGGAGGTGCCCGAAACGGCGCTTCAAAGCCTCTGCCACGCTGGTGTAAGGGATGTTGGGATGGCAGCAGATGCCCCAACACTTCCACTGCGGGGCCCCTTAGCGCTGTTACCAGCTGCAGGGCCTTCTCTTCTTGGCTCCAGCCCTGGGCAGATGCCAGCATTTCAAATTGGGCGACATATGCCTCCCAGACCACCTTCCCGTCGTACTCAGCTGGCTTACGCCTCACAGAATGTCTGGAGGCCGAGGGGCTGCGGGGGGGGGGGGGGGGACGCGTGCCGTGAACTAACACGCCCGGGGGGGAGGAAGGGGGTGAGGGAGGCAACGAGGCGGGTTGACCGGATCCGAGTTTGCCGCCACCTATACCCAAAGGAGCAGTTCCGATGGGTCCCCAGCCTTCTGCAGCGACCACTGGCTCCGACACGATGCTGCGAGACCCAGGGGTTTCCTGCCACGGACCCCAGGCAGACCCCAGTAAATCTGACACTCTGGCATCTGTTGCCAGAACCTCGTCTGCCTTCTCTGCTTGCAACGTTAATACCTTGTGACGCCGCCTTTCCGCCTTCACTTCCTCCCTCAGGCCCTGAACCTCGCCCTTCAGAGTCTGCACCTCCTCCATCAGTTCACTCTTCACGCTGTTGGAGGCCTTGTCGGTGTACTGCTGAGTTTCCATCTTCACAGATGCAAGATTGCTCTGTATCACCTCAACAAGTTGGCAGAACTGTTCCTCTGCCTTCCTTGCCTGCATCTCGACGAGATGGTGCGCCTGCTCATGTGCCCTCTGTGCCTGCTCTTCTGCCCTTTGTGCCATTTCCTCCCTCATACCGGCCAGCATGGCAGTGATCAGGTCCATCTGGCTCGGCTTCACCTCACTCGTGCCTGCCTCAGTCATAGCCTCCTCTCCCTCATGGCTGCCGCCATCTTTGGACGACATGATAAATTGGCACGTCTCACTGATCAAATATCACAAATCCCACTCCTGACACCATTTGTTACGCCGACCACCTTGTCTCTCTGCCACCAACACAAGGCAGGCTAGGCAGACGGCCTGCTATCCACAGGGTCGTGAACACTGAACAGCTCCAAGAGGCACCCAGCACCACAGCGTCCCAGAACACACCACAGGGAAACACCACTGGCGAGGCAGGGCACGAAATAAAAACAAAATGACAGTCTTTCCTTTATTTACACAAGTTATTTAGCTGTACACTTTTCTATAGGCACAATACAGGGGGGACATCGGCATGTCACACTGCACGATACAGCTTATAACAGGGCAACACAAAGTTTATCAGGTCACAAGGGCACACACGAGGTCTTCACAGGAGCAGCACCCAACTCCGTCTCCCTTGGATTGTTCCTCCGCTCCTCCGCTCGCAGCCAGTTGCATCATGTTTGCCCAGGATCCTTTTTATGTTAACACATGCCCAGGTCATCCTTATCATGTTAACACATGTTTCGCACAGAGACAAAGACACACTGGCGTAGCCCTACTGGATATATATATATATATATATATATATATATATGTATATATATATATATATATATATATATATATATATGTATGTATATATGTATATATATGCATAATATATATATATATACATATGTGTGTGTGTGTGTGTATGTGTGTGTGTATTCAGTATATCATACATGCTCTGTTTTGATTTGATGTTAATTTGAATTACCTGTGTTCGAATTGTTATTGATAACCGTAAAAAGATAAATGAAACTACAAACATCAGTTTTATCATTTTCTTTCCGTTTTGCATCACAATAAGAAAGATATCGAAAAATTTTCTCGCTGAATCTATAAAAGAACACAATCACTCACAATGTCCTTTCTGAAGGGACATCCTTATGCACATACACACACACACACACACACACACACACACACACACACACACACACACACACACACACACACACACACACACAATATATATATATATATATTCTCTCTCTCTCTTTTTTGCTTGTTGGGAAACTGAAAAAATCACTTCAACGGAACCGTGAAACACCTTGGGAAGGCCCACAGTGTAAAAGTCCTGATTACTGGATCTCCAGTGATCCCGTAATACACTAGAGTTTTGTCACTTTGCATTTCCTCTTGCCTCACCATCAACCACTGCCTGCTGGTCTTCACCCCAACACCCTCGTGCTCCAGGATGTGCTTCAGCTGCCCGATGGTCGTGCCGTGGCCCACCACCACCTTCACGACCCCTCCCGAAGGTGTCACCACGCTGAGGAGGAAGCCGGGGATACTGATCGGGGCAAACATGATGTCGAGGCGGAGTCGTTATGAGTTCTTGTCTTTCTCACGTGTTTCCCTTTTCGTCTGTGATTCAGCTACAACTTGGCCTGTAATGAAAGCGCGAGTTAACACAGACTTTGTGTTCCTATCCACATCGTTTCTTGCGCTCTCCGACAGTAATCCTTGCTTGATATATCTTCACTTAAAGACTAAGTTACATGCGGCTCATACGATTTGATCAAGAAAAGGAAACGGTGAATCATGTTTACCTGCAAGTCAACAAACAAGAGTCCTTCACATCACAAATGTGCGCGCGCCCTTCTTTTCTATAAAACTGACATGAATTCTAACATCATCATCTCTTCATGAATAGTTATAAAACAATTTTTTTAACATGGCATGGATAATGG
>NC_051399.1:40522524-40535024 GCF_015228065.2 Penaeus monodon
GTGAGGTTAGTTGCTACACTACAAAGGTCAGCGGCAGATCAGGGAAGTGTGTTACAGTTCAATCCTCAAAGGTTACATCAGGATTGGCCAAATTTTAGGCTATCTACTTTTGTTATTTTTTTTTACAAATCATATAATGTATATATTTATAGGTGATGCAATATTATGGATGGTAGATGCATATAATGGTGTGAGAATAGGATAAAATAAAAAAATAGTGGGGACTAGTGTATAGCAGTTATATGCACACGCACACACTAATGCTATGCTATAATATGTGTGGTGGTGTTTACATATATGACAGTTCGTACACCGAAACATTAGATGCTGAATGGAATAATATAATATAGTTATTTATTATTTTTAACTGTATAGATTATATCTGTGACAATCGACAACTGATAACAAAATACGTTTCGTATGGCTTCGGTCACGAGAGTTGCAAAATATATATTGTCAGTGACATTTATTTCCAGGGCTTGCTTCATGACCTTTTCTGTCCAGTGAATTAATTGTTACCATTTACGTGGTCCAGGGGCGCAGAGGTGGAGGAAAAAAAGTGCTTCGAACTTGCTTTTGAATTAGCGCTACGCTACTGGCAGATGTCCTCAAGGGGCCACGTGTGAGTTGGAACTCGGATGGGCACTGTGGACTATAAAATCGATTATTTTGTCTTAAAATCAGACGAATGTGCTCTCAGTGACATTTGGCAACTTGGAACCTGGTGGAATATTAAATCGATACTTGTCTAATAAAATCAGACTCCGGGCGAGTTGACAGTTGTTAACGTGTCGGGCCTCCTCATCTCGAGGGGTCGGCGGTTCGGCGCCCACGCCAGGCGCGAGGAAGTTGAACGTCGGCCTGGAGATTTTACTGCAGTGGATGGGCACAACGGCCGAGTATGACTAGGGTTCACCAGCCGAGGGGTCAGCACCAGGGGACAGATGTGAAGCGAGTCGGCATTCGGTCCGATGCAGGCGAGTTCACCTCATGGGCATAGGCCGGGCGAGGCCTAAGCTTTCGCTGTATCTACTAGTCATATGAGATTGCGAAAAGGTATCTGGCTTCAGGCCCGGGCCTTGCCACTTATGGCAAATTGACGACCTTATCTATAAAATCATAAGCCTCCGGGCTATTTACGAGTGGTAACGTGCGGCTCTCCAAAATACTGAGGGGTCGGCGGTTCTTGCCCCGGCCAGGCGCAGAGAGAGTTGCAACTGTTCGACCTGGAAGCGTTACTGATGTGGGCTGGGCACCACGGGGGGGCAAGGACTCGGTGTCAGGACGAGTCACAGCCAATAGCCGACGACACGTGCGCGAGTCGTCATAGTCGACACAGGCAGGTCTCTTCATGGAATATCGGGCGAGGTAAGTTCGATTAGTCGGACTTATCTTATATAAAATGCCAGACAGGATGGCCTTATCAGTGACTGACTTCTCTGTGCTTAATTCCGCCTCAGTGTTGCTATTGACTTGAACTTGTATATTCTCTCCGCTAAAGTGCGCTTATGTAACCTTGTAGAAAATAGGGGACGATTATATAAAATTGTGAATATATGGAGATTATGGATATTCGTTGAGATATATGGATAGATTGTGTGTTTTAACCACCGTCACAACATAACTCTCATTTTAATCCATATATACATATACAATATCTAAAAACACTTTCCTTTTGTTCATTTAATTGTATCTAGCATGAAAGGGGAAAGATCATTGGGGAAAACGGAGAGCAGGGGGAGCAGACAAAGGGACTAAGATCACGACAGCAGAGCAGTACGTAGGGAGTGGACGAGAGGTAAGCGGAATGGAGAAAACTTTTGAAGGAGCGCACCAGAAAGACCGAGAAAGAGGGTGGGAGAATCCGAATGGAAAAAACGACCGTCCTGTGTGGGAAGCCAGGGTGCTTGAGAGAAGCATTTGGGGTCAAAAGCGAATTTCAAGGTAGCGGTCTCTTCAGGAGTTGATGGCCAAGGAGCCGGGGCATGCCAGACGCCTAGATTCAATCTGCCTCATAAAACTGATTAGTCTTGCAATATGAAATTGACTTCAGAAGGTAATTGACATTGAAAATTGAAATAGACAATTCATAGAAACGAAGATCACACAAGGGCAATGATTGTTGGTATTTTGTTGCAATTACACTTTTATCGAATGTGACGCACGGAGGTAAGAGTTAGTCGGGCGCATGGTAGTGGTGGAGGTAGTATAGGGCTCCTGTGTGGCTAACAGTTAATGAGAAGCAGCACTTTACATTGGACAAAAAAATTGTAGTCTGTGCCAAATAAGGTATCGCATATTGGTGGTCTATTGGGTATTTTTGTGGAAACAGGTTAAACGAAACCTCATATTTAGCCGTTAGAGCTTGATTGGGCCATATGTTTTGAAGGAACAATTTGATTTATTTACGTAAGACGCAACGGAAAAGACCTTCCCATAGTAAGTCGTACCCCCAGACACCGTGGATGTGTTAAAAGCAAAAAATAGTACGAATAGAAGGCACACCGATGAGCCAAACAGAGATCATCTCTCAGAAAAAACAACTCGCGGGGACGGGAAGAGGAAAACTCGCGTCTTACAACATTGTAAAGGGATGTGGTTTTACATCGTAGTCCGTTCGTCTGAGGGGGAGGGGGGCATTGGCCATGTTCTTCCGTGCAGGGTTTGTGAGTGGGGGGGGTGGTGGGGGCTCAGGTTGTGGTAGGAGTGGGCCGGGCGATACAAACGCGCGAATAGTTGGCTCCAAAGTGCTTTGTCAATGGACAAGGACACCAGTGAGAAGGTTGAAAAGGTTAACTGGAGGGAAAGAGGAGATCCTCCTTCAAGGGCACAGAACTATAGTACTGATGAGTGGGTCAGAGGACGGGATGGATTAGTTGAAAAAAAAACCTTTGGCGAGACTATGGCCATTGTGTCAGAGGGGGGCAGTCGAAAGAAAAATTATTTTTTTTTTAAAAAAAATTATAGGAAAAGCGTTGCTAGCGTTTATAGAAGTGAGTGAGTTTTAAATTACATGTAGTTATTATTCTCTCGTTTTGGTTTTCAGCCAGCACGGGTTGGATAAAAGAGGGCCATTTCGCAAAGTTAGAATGAGAAAAGAACGAGGGACTTTTATGTTCATTTTGATACTCAAAAACGAGGGCAACAATACAGGAAAAAAAAAATGGGCGCTGTCAACGTTTTATTGAAAACCTGTCTTTAGAACACATTACTAACAATACTAATCAAACAGTCCAGAAAAAAGATATTTTGGAAAAAAAGCATTTAAAACACCAAATGCTCAAGCACATTGAGTATCACTGAAGTGGCCGATCGCCAATAGGGAAGGGTTAAGGCGGCGATGTATGCACTACATTGAAATGTGGCGTACATGTTTATTAACCGCATATATCTATAATATATATATATGTATAGTCTCTAGTTAATATATTATAGTATGTATATCTATTTATTGTGTGTGTGTGGTAAAATTAGATAGATGGAGAGAATGCGCGAAGCCGATCGCGGTTGTTGTGTCTTTTTTTGGGAAGTGGGTGTGGGTTAAGGGCGAGGGTGGTGTGCACCTAATGTAAAGTGAGTATACATAGACATAGCAATCTATGGTATTAGCTACAAAGAGGGAGAACAATATGACACATTCTAAGGCTGTGGCTAAAATCATCTACGAGCAGAGTTGTGGACTAGTCAGAATCTTACATAGGTATGACGTATTCTAGGAAATTGGCTAAAGGGAGGTATTTACTTGCCTATGCAGTCGTGAGGGAGTTTAATGGAAGGCTGCCTTCTGACTTGGATGTTTACACTGGGTTACGTTTTCAGCTTTAATATGTATATAATATATTTACTGTATTCATATGAATATAGGTGAGGCATCAAATTCCCACGACCCACGACTTAAGAGTGAAAAACTGTACCGACATAGCGGGTTTAATTCGTCGTGTCATCGCAATTTTTAGAATTCACAGGGTACTAAAGTGGCTCTACTTGCGGTATCGTGATATCGGGTTGTGTGGGCAAACTCGATCCTGTTAAGTTATTTTATTTGTCGTTAGTGAGGGAGACTGTTGCGAGTCGTGCCATAAGAGTTGCACGGTTTTGTGCGCACAAGACATTTCTTAGCATTGAGAAAACACGAGTACTGATTTTCATACGGCTGGAGAAGAACGTTTATAAAGAAATCCGATTGTTAGGGAGTAAAGGAATTCTAGATTGTATAAAGTAAAACCGTAGGTTTCGTTAATGATCACAACTTAAGATCCACACTAGTTTCATTAATATGTGGAAATTTGGAAATTTGAATAGATTAACTTTTAATGCTAGTCTTAGCACAGATAAGATGGATAGACAAAATGGAGGATAGTTCTAGTAGACGTAGTTTAAAGTATATGACTAATATTTGG
Source organism: Penaeus monodon (assembly GCF_015228065.2). Classification (NCBI taxonomy): domain Eukaryota; kingdom Metazoa; phylum Arthropoda; class Malacostraca; order Decapoda; family Penaeidae; genus Penaeus; species Penaeus monodon. The sequence goes on from NC_051399.1 coordinate 40,526,925, forward strand.
AAACAACTAAGGAGAAAAATTAACCTAAGCAGTGGGAGGAGTACATTTTTGATAGCTGTAAATCTGAAAAAATCCGGGGGAAAGAGGTATACGGACTGCAAGGTGGCTGCATACTAGGAATCTCGGGTAGAATTCAAATTTGATGCACAATCTGTATGCTTACAAAGATGCGGAAGAGGTTATGTAGATGGTTGTAGGGAGTGCAGGTGTGGCAGGGAGGTACCTAGGGAGGACGATGTGGGGTCCTTCTTGCGCGCACGGGGGACGAACGGTCGCCCTCGATTAGTCAGAAATACTATGAAAAACAGGGGGAGAATTTGATTAAACTCAATTTCGAATACAAAAGGGTAAACGTGATGGATTTTCTGACGAAAGAGCAAGGGTACCAATCTAATACTATTAGTTAATGCGAGAAGAGTGAGGCGGTAATTTACAAGACTAAGAATAATTTATAGTGATAAGGAAAATAATTCTTGCTGAGTGATTCAGAGTATGTTTACCACATGGTATACTACATTGCGTTATGTGAACACAACACCACAACGTTCGCCCACCCCCCTTTCTTTTTTGCGGTTTCTCCTCCTCTTCTACCTACTCTCATCTCTATATCTGTCTGTCTGCTTGTCTCTCTCAAAAAAAACATTTTTATAAGGTGTACACCATATACATAAACCCAGGTTTAGAATACAGTGAAGTAATATTTTTTCTTATGTATTGTATTATTTACACATATGTGTATTATAATAATTTATACAATGGTGCGGTATATATACAATACATGGTGTATGTGTATATATTGATACGTGATGCATAATCTATAATTATTATATTGAATTGCTAAATTATAATTATATATAATAATATTATATAATATTAAAGTATATATTATATTATATATGCATATATTGTATATATGGGATTAATATGGGATGATAAAATGTAGACGTATTTATATAAAACTTAATAGATATCCTGCTATTGACCAGGGTAGGGAAGAAGGGAATCAGTCTGATACCGTCAGTGGTCACGCAATGCTGACGAATGTAGGTTTCTGTTGTGCTGCCTCAGTTGGAGTGATACCGATCTGGTAGGGATCCCCAAGTTCCTTTCCAACGGGAGCGATGGCGGTTGGTCCCTTTTAGAGATAATTTCTCTCTATTTAATCCGGGCTTGGGGAACAAGCACTTGAGTGGGCGGGCGTGGTCCAACCCGGTAGGCTAGGTAGGCAATCAGGTTGAAGTTCCTGCCCAAGGGGAAACCAAACGCGGCGGTTCGGATGACTCGAACACCTCGGAATGCAGAATTGCTGTTTCGTGACAGTCTTGAGTCTGACAGCTTCGAACCATTCGGCTACCCGCGGGCCATATTCTAACCTCTACCCCTGTCTTATCCCCCACGTCCGTGAGCTCTCTCTCTCTTTATCCCCCCTCGGGTCTCTCCTCCCCCTCTTTCCCCCCCCCTCTGCTGGCCTCCTACCGCCTCTCTGCCCCGGGGCCTCCGCCCATTTTCGTCTTTGTCTCTCCTCTCGCTCTGCTCTCTCTAGTGTCCCCGCGCTTCTAATCCTCGCTGCTTGCACGGTCGCTCTCTAGGCTATCTCCATCCTGTTTTAGCATCTCATGCCTCTCCTTCTGGCTTTCTGCTCATCATTCTTCTTGTTCTGCCTCTTATCTGCTTCTCTCTTGTGAGAATCGATCGTCCTCCTCTCTCTCTCTCTCTCTCGTCCTCGTCTGGCCGTGCCCTCTCATCCATCTCCTATCCCATTTTCTTACCTATCATCCTTACTCTCCTCGTTCATCTATATCTTCCTCTCCTCTCTCCTGTCCTCCCTCTGGGGATGCATCTTCTTATCTTATATTCTTCCGCTACTCTGGTGATTCCTGCTTGAGTAGTGTCGGTCCCAACTCTAACATCTTGCCATCTCTCTCCTCTGGCGCTCTCCCTACTCGTGCCCGTCATATAATTATTGATAATAATTAATTTTGAATAATATCTACATATAAATTAAAAAGTAAATATCATGTATATTCTGTCGAATTGAGTAAGACTCTGTATAACAGAGATAATAATATTGATCGAGAAGTGAAGAAATAGTACTAGCATATTTGATATATATATGCACTATGAATGGGATAGAGATCTTAATGGGCCAGATAGATAATCTATAAGAACAAATACATTAACATATATATATATTAAGATAATTATATAATAAAGAGTATAAGAATGAGCAAATAGTATAATATGTAGTTTAAGTAGAGTTGTAACGCCACGGAGACCCACCTCGATCCCTCTGGCCACCAAACAACAAGGCAGCTAGGCAGACGGCGTTGCTATTCCACAGGGTGCGTGGAACAGCTGGAACAGAACGTCCGAAGGGAAGGGCACCCCAAGCAGCCAACCGGTCCCAGGAACGACCACGAGGGGAAACGCACACGTGGACGAAGATGGCAGGGGCACGACATAAAAAAACAAGAAGAAGAAACAGTTACTTTCCTTTATTATGTTAAAACAAGTTCTTACTGTACCCAGCTGTTATCTTTACAGGCCGAAATTACAGGGGAGGAACACCTGGACAATAGTCCGACATATGCACGATACAGCTTATAAGAAGAAGCAGAGGCAAAAAACAACAAGATTTAAATCAGTTTTCACAGAGGGGCAAAAGCAACACAAGATTCACTTTCACAGGCGCCGACCCAACTGCCGATTCTCCCTTGGCTTGTTCTCCGCTCATCCGCTCGCGGCCAGTTGCATCATGAGGTGCCAGGGATCCTTTTTTGTTAACAGCAATGCGCCCAGGTCATTACTTATGATGATTAACAATGTTTCGCACAGCGACAACGGACCCACGGCGTAGCAAGGATCCCCCGCATATTCAAGGCGATGGGCCCGTCGCTTTGACATACTCAACTGAAAAAAGACAGAAAATTAAAAAGTAAAAGTTAATTCTCAGGAAAAAACAATAATTACTTTCAAGCCAGAGAGTAACGCCGTAAATTGAAAATCAGTTCTCAGAAAAAAAGAAACACAAAAGAGAAAGAAGATCTGTTTCATCCAGCGCGGTCTTTCTTTGCACTCGAGGAGAGAGAGACGAATCTGGAGGTGGTGTGGGCGGCAGGTAGATTGGCGCAAGTGGCACCCAGAGGGAGGGGGGAGGTCTCGATTCCGTGAGGTCGCCGGCTGTCCAGCAAAGACAAGGGACCATGGGTCCACATAGACGTTCTGTGCATATCGCCCCTCCAAAGCGATCCAAAATGGCTCTGCTCCTCATCTCGGTTCAGCCCTCTGCAGTCCTTCGACCGGTTGACTGGGAGTGAGCAGAACGGTTCTTCTTCTTTTGTACAACCATGGACCAGGGAGTAGCTTTACCTGGACCCATGGCACCAAACGGCCACAGCGGTGATGCGCACAAAGTCCTCGGAGGGAAGTCGAAGGAACAGGACGGCCCCACAACCCAAACCACCTCCTTGCTCCCCGACGACTCTTCTGGGATGCTCCACTTCATTCACAAGTGACCCAGCTTTGCACCAGCTGGACCTCTGGGGTTATCGGAGAAAGTTGGCTACCAACCCCCCCCCCCCCCGACACTGTAGAGACAACCCCCATCCAAGTGGATACCAACACGGCCCGCCCACACCGCTACGCCATCAGCAGCGCAGTTTTGAATGGGCTTCCATGAGGCCATCTAACTCCACCCCACATTCACCTCGTGGGACGTGCGAGAACACGAGCTTCTAGACTCGTGCTGGGAAGAGCACGGTGCAGTTTCGCCTTCATGTGGCCGTAACTACCTCTGCACAACGCCAACTTCTGGAAGCAAGGGCACATCTTCACCGTTGCACCCTCAACCAGACTTTCACTCCCAAGGTACGACACACGCCTTATGATCTGCGTCAGGTAGTCAAGGCCCAGGCAAAGAGCAAGGTGCTCGTCCAGAAGTACGAGGCGACCAGTACAGACCAGACAGCCGCTGGCAACCGTGTGCCCACGCCAAGGCGAGCCTCCACGGGCCCCGTGAGCGCACAAGACACTGCCCCGTGAGACAACCACAAGCAGTCTCTGTGGTGTGTTCTGGAAGTCGCTAGATGGGGGCAAACATACAGGCCATCACTAAGGGGTCGTTCGCGGGCCACCAAGTGTCCACTGTCAGGATATGGAGCAGGGCTTCTCATCTATTGAGCCTCCACCTGCAGTGTGTGGATCGCCGGCAGCTTACCCAAGATCGGGGGACGGGGGGAACCGAAGCCGGCTGGAGGTTTCGGCCCCTTATCAGCCTGCCGAGTTTTCCTCTGTACCATTCCTTGCCTTTCGGACATGAACGCGGCTGGGATCAGACCTGCCACGCGTCCTTGGCGCGCATAGACTGAAAAAAGGAGGCCACAGGAAATCCATCATCGCGGTAGAGAGGAATGGTGTTCTCCGCTCCCTTCCGACAGCCACAAACTAGCGGATCTGTGCCTTTACCTCACGCAGCCCAACAACAATGCCTTGGAAGTGCTTCAGGCTCACCTTCCACAACTACCTTCTCCACTTTAGCCTTCCGGGGCCCCGGGGTCATGGCGGGGCTGAGCAGCGGCCCTAGGCCACTGGTTGCTTCAGGGAAGTCCCTCGAATACTCCAACGGCACTCGCCAGAGCGCCACCTGCAGGTCCTCAGGGTGGGATTGCTTATGAAGATTTGCAGCTGCTGTCCTACCAAAGCGTAAAAAAAAGGAAAATCGCGGCCAGGGAAACACGATCATTCATCTTTCGGACAGCACCGCAGGGAGACCTCCATACCAGCGCTGCCGCAATCTGCTGGGACAAGCTGGGACAGTGTACTACGCCACAGTACACGAGTTCCGCTTTCTTCAAGTAGAGGACTGAAGTATGAAACCTCGGGCAGCTGGTGGAAGGTAGCCCGAACAAACGGCGTTCAAAGCCTCTGTAGGCGCAGAAAGACCGCTGGTGTACGGGTATTGTGGGGATGCAGCAGATGCCCACAAACACTTCCACTAGCGGGGACCCATTAAAGGCGACTAGTTAAGGCCGAGCTGCAGGGGGCATTTCTTGCAAGTTGGGCTGCCAGGGCGCGCTGAGGGCGAAATATGCCCAGGCGCAATTTCAAATTTGGGCGCAACATATTGGCTCCCAGAACCACTTCCCGTACGAGTTTACTACAGGGCTGGCTTACGCCTAATCAGAAGTCTGGAGGCGGGGGAGTCCCCCATGAATGCGTGGGGGAGGGGAGGAGGGGTAAGAGGGAGAGGGGGGGGGGGGGGGGCGGAGGGGGGGGCGGGGGGGGTGAGAAAGGAGGGGAGGGGGAAAGAGGAAGAGGGAGGAGGAGGGGGGAAAGGGGGAGGGGAGGGGGGGGGGGGGAGGAGAGGGGAGGGGGGAGGGGGGAGAGGAAGGGAGGGGTGGGGGATGGGGGGGGGAGTGATGGGAGAGAGGAGATGGGAGAGCGGGGGGGGAGGGGAAGAGGGGGAGGAGGGAGAGGAGAGAGAGATGGGATGAGGAATTGGATGAGGGGAGGGGGGGGGGACCGAGGAGTGCCGTGAACAACAGAAGCCGGGAGGGGGAGAGAGCGGGGGGTGAGGGAGGAAGGCAACGAGAGGACGGTGTTGAACCGAGGAATTCCGACGAGTTTGCCGCCAGGCCTATACCCACAAGGAGCAGTTTTCCGATGGGTCCCGCCTCTGCCGAGGAACCATGGCTCGAACAACGATGGCGAGGCCAGGGGTTAGAAGGGCCAGCCGGGGGGACAGGCAGGAACAGGAGTAAATCTGGAGCACCACTCTGGCATCTGTTGCGACGGGGGAAACTCGTAGCCTTCTCTGGGACTTGCGGAAAACGTTAAGATGAACTGTGGAGATGGGGAACGCCGCCTTTCCGCCTTACTTTCCTGCTGCAATAGGGGCCGGGAGAAACCTTGAGACGGACCTTCAGGAGTCTGCCACCTCATCTGCATCAGCTTCACTCTTAGAACGCGTTGGAGGGCGCTTGCGGTTACTGCTGAGAGTCCATCTCACAAGATGCAAGATTGCTCTGTATCACCTCAACAAGTTAGGAGAATGTTCTACTGATGCCTTGCCTAGCCTGCATCTCGACGAGGATGGTGCGCTGGCGTCAGTTAGTGACCCTCTGTGCCTGCTCTTCTGCCCGTTGGTTGCATTTTCCACGCTGTCATACCGCCAGCATGGGCAGTGATCAGGGTCCATCTAGGCTCGGGCTTCACAGCTTCACTCCGGCCTGCCTCATGTTCATAGCCTCCTCTCCCTCATGGCTGCCGGCACATCTTTTGGGCCGACATGATAAAATTGGCACGTTCACTGATCAAATAGACAGAACCGCAATGCATGAACACCTTTGTTAACAGGACGACCACCTTGTCCTACCTCACCAACCACAAGGGCAGGATAGGCAGGACGCCTGCTATCCCACAGGGCGTGGAAACACACTGAACCGCTCAAAGAGCAGGCACCCAGCACCACAGACGTCCCAGAACACACCAACGGGAAAAACACCACTGGCGAAGGCGGGTCACGAAAAATAAAAAACCCAAAAATTAGACAGTCTTTGTTTAGATTTACACAATTTATTAGTGTACAAGCCTTTTCTAAGGCCCAATTCAGGGGAGACCACAGCAAATGATTCACACTGACACGAACAGCTATAACAGGGCAAAAAACAGAGCAAGGGATTTAATGGATCAGGTCACAAGAGAGGCACAACAGATGTAGTCTTCACAGGGAGCAGCCCACCCAAAACTCGTTCTCCTTGGGGATTGTTACTCCGCTCCTCGCTCGCAGCCCGTTGCATCATGTTTGCCCAGGATCCTTTTTATGTTAACACATGCCAGGTCATCCTTATCATGTTAACACATGTTTCGCACAAAGACAAAGACCCACTGGCGTAGCAATATGCATATATAATATTATATATAATTATATATATATATATATATATATATATATTTATATTATATATTATATTATGTTATATGTATATATATCATAATATATATATATATACTACATATGTGTGTGTGTGTGTGTATGTGTGTGTGTATTCAGTATATCATACATGCTCTGTTTTGATTTGATGTTAATTTGAATTACCTGTGTTCGAATTGTTATTGATAACCGTAAAAAGATAAATGAAACTACAACATCAGTTTTTATCCTTTTCTTTCCGTTTTGCATCACAATAAGAGAGATATCGAAAAATTTTCTCGCTGAATCTATAAAAGAACACAATCACTCACAATGTCCTTTCTGAAGGGACATCCTTATGCACATACATACACACACACACACACACACACACACACACACACACACACACACACACACACACACACACACATATATATATATATTCTCTCTCTCTCTCTTTTTTGCTTGCTTGGGAAACTGAAAAATCACTTCAACGGAACCGTGAAACACCCTTGGGAAGGCCCACAGTGTAAAAGTCCTGATTACTGGATCTCCAGTGATCCCGTAATACACTAGAGTTTTGTCACTTTGCATTTCCTCTTGCCTCACCATCAACCACTGCCTGCTGGTCTTCACCCCAACACCCTCGTGCTCCAGGATGTGCTTCAGCTGCCCGATGGTCGTGCCGTGGCCCACCACCACCTTCACGACCCCTCCCGAAGGTGTCACAACGCTGAGGAGGAAGCCGGGGATACTGATCGGGGCAAACATGATGTCGAGGCGGAGTCGTTATGAAAACGGGAGTTCTTGTCTTTCTCACGTGTTTCCCTTTTCGTCTGTGATTCAGCTACAACTTGGCCTGTAATGAAAGCGCGAGTTAACACAGACTTTGTGTTCCTATCCACATCGTTTCTTGCGCTCTCCGACAGTAATCCTTGCTTGATATATCTTCACTTAAAGACCAAGTTACATGCGGCTCATACGATTTGATCAAGAAAAGGAAACGGTGAATCATGTTTACCTGCAAGTCAACAAACAAGAGTCCTTCACATCACAAATGTGCGCGCGCCCTTCTTTTCTATAAAACTGACATGAATTCTAACATCATCATCTCTTCATGAATAGTTATAAACACTTTTTTTAACATGGCATGGATAATGGAACAGATAGTGGGAAAACTTTTGAAG
>NC_051399.1:40537451-40567451 GCF_015228065.2 Penaeus monodon
TGTTTTTCCATTGCCTTTCCTGACCTTTTCTGTCCAAGTAATTATCCCTTTTACGGGGTCCAGGGGCGCAGAGGTGAGGAACTCCGAACTCTGCTTGAATGCGCTCCCTACCTGGCAGATGTCCCTCAAGACAGTGTTTTTGGCAACTTGATGGCCCCTGGGAATAAACGTTTATTTTGCTATAAAATAAACAGAATTCCTTTTTCAGGACTATTTGGCAATCGAGCCCTGGGGAATATAAATCGATTACTTTGTCTATAAAATCAGCCTCCGGGCTAGTACGGGTTTTAAACCGTGTGGCCTCTCATCTGAGGGGGGCGGTTCGCCCCCCGCCCAGGCGCGGAAGTAACTGTCGCCGGGAAATTTACTGCAGGGCTGGGCACAACGGCGAGTATGGACTAGGTTCAGCCGCCGAGTCAGCACCATGAACATGTGGGGGAGCGGCATTAGTCTGCGGGCCGAGTTTCCCCTCATGGATACCCCGGGGCGAGGCTAAGTTTGCATTCAAAGCAGCATGAGATTTGCAAATTTCTGGCTGGGGCCCGGGCCCTTTTACTTAGGCCCAATTTGACCTACCTTATCTAAAAAAAAAAGCCCCGGGGTAGTACAGGGGTAACGTGTCGGCCTCTATTGAATCGGCGGTTCTTGCCCCGGCCAGGCCAGAATTTGCAACTGTCCCCTGGAGATTACTGCTGTGGCTGGGCACCACGGCGGGAAAGGACTCGGTTCAGCCAGTCGCCTAGCTGACACCGGACGGTCGTCATTAGTCGAACAGGCGGGTTTCCCCCTTCAGGATTCCCAGGGCGAGGCTAAGCTTGCATATCGGATTTCTTATATAAAATAGACGGGTGTGTTTAAATCAGTGATCATTTTGTGCAATCCGCCTCAGTGTTGCCTATTGATTTTGGTAACTTGTTATCTCATCCCCCTAAATGCTGCTTTTTGTAACTTGTATATATATGCGATATTATAAATTGTAGAAATTGGTTTTTCGTTGAAATATGGGTAGATTGTGTTTTTAACACACCCCTCACAACATATATCTTATTTATCCATAATAATAACATATATCAAAAAATTTCCTTTTGTTCATTTAGCATTGAATTTAGCGACAGGCAAAAATCATTGGAAAACGAAGCAGGGGCAGCAAAGACTAATCTCCAGCAAGCATAAGTAAAGGACAGAATAAAGGATGGAACTTTTGAAGACCCCCAAAAAACCCAAAGGGGGAAACCATGAAACCCAAAGTCCTTGTGGGACAGGGTGCTTGAAGAGAGAATTTTTGGGTCAAAACGAAATTCAAGGTAGCCCATCCTCCGGTTTGAGGCCCAAAGGGGCGGGGGGGCCAGACGCTAGATTCAATTCTGCCTTTCCCCATAGATTAGTCTTGCAATAGAATTGAAATTTCAGAATAATTTAATTTAAACGAAATAGACGATTTCATCTTGATAAGTCAACAAGGGCAATGATTTGGATTTTTTCAATTACACTTTATCCGAAAGTTACGCACGGGGGTTAAGAGTTAGTCGGCGCCCGGTATGTGAGGTATTACGTAGTCTCCTGTGTTCTAAAATACTGAGGACTTTATTTAAAAAAATTGTTTCGTGCCAAAAAAGGGGGTCGATATTGGGTCTATGGTATTTTTAAAAGGTTAACGACCTCATAATTATTAGCTTAGAGCTGGCTTCAAAATTTTTTTGCGGAAACAATGATTATTTACGTAAAGACGTAACGGGAAAGACCTTCTAAATAGAAGTCTACCCCAAAAACACCGTGGATGTGTTAAAAAAAAAATAGTAGACATGAAGGCACACCGTTGACCAACAGAGGATCATTTTTCTCGGAAAACAACTCGAGGAGAGAGAACACTCGCGTCTTACAACTTTGTAAAGATGTGGGTTACATTAGTCCCTTGTCTGAGGGGAGGGGGCATTCCAGTTCTCCTCAGTGGGTAATGCCATCAACCAATGGATCCAACCGGGGGTCAAGGAAAGCGACGTTAAGAGGTGAAAAAGGTTTCTGAAAAGGAAATCCATTTAAAGGGGGCCCGAAATATCGGGAGGGGGTCAGAGGACGATGGTAGTAGAAAAAAAACCTGGGGACTATGGCATTGGTCAGAGGCATCGAAGATTAAAAATTAATAGAAAAAGGGTTTCGCGTTATGTGAGTTTTAAATAAATGTATTTAATATTTTTCTCTGTGTGTTTTCATCACACCTTGAAAAAGGGATTTTAACATAATGAAATAACGAGGGCTTGTCATTTGTACTCAAACATAGGGCCCTACCAGGAAAATGGCGCTGTCACGTTTTTATGAAACCTTTTTGAAAATACTAAACAATACTAATCAACGTCCCAAAGATATTTTTGGGAAAAACATTAAAAAACCAAATGCTCAAAAAAAGAGTATCACTGAGTGACCAATCGCAAAAGGGAAGGTAAGGCTGGCTGTATGCCTTACATCATAAGTGCTTAAATTTTTTAAACCAATAAATAATAATATAATATTATATATAATATTATATTATATAAAATATATATTTGTGGTGTGTTAAAAAAGATAGATGGAGAGAATGCGCGGCGCGCGTTTTTTCTTTTTGTGGGTGTGGGGAAGTGCGTGGGTTGTGTGCACAATATTAAATGTATAATAGACATACATATCATGTATTACTACAAAAGGGGAAAATAAAACCATTCTATAGCTGTGTCTAATCATCTAAGAGCTTTTGTCGTCAGAAAATTAAGTAAAGTATTCCTAAAATTTGCTAAGGGAGGATTTTGCCAGCAGTCGTGGGGGGGTAATGGGGCTCCCCTTTTTGGTTTTACACCTTTTTATTTTTCAGCTTTTAATATGTATAAAAATTTTACATATTATTTGGAATATAGGTGGGGATAATTCCACACCCCAAAAAAGAGTAAATATTTTACCGATACTTTTTATTCGTCGTTGGTCATCAAATTTGAATTCACAGACTAATGGCTTTTATTTTATGTGATACGTTGTTGGCAACTCTATCCTGTTAGTTATTTTATTTGTCGTTAGGAAGGAGACTTGTGCGAGCGTTGCCAATAAGAGGCGCGTTTTGTAGCAAAAGAATTCTAGCATGAGAAAAAACAGTACGATTTTCATACGGCTTAAAATAAGTTTTACTAAAAATAAGTATTGTAAGAAAGAATATGATTTTAAAGAAACCGTAGGTTTAGTAAGATAAAAAAAGTTTCCCTATTTGTCATTAAATGTAATTTTTGGGTAATTTTCTAAAATTTTTAACTTTTAATTGCGTTTAGATCGGGGATAAAAAATGGGGGAATTCTATAACTATTTTAAATTTTGAAAAATTTTTGGCAAAACAAAAGAGAAAAAAATTAAACCCTATCATGGGGGAAAATTTTTGATAGCTGTAAATCTAAAATTTCCCCGGGAAAGGGACGACTGCAAGGGGAGGGCCCAACTAGGGAATCTCGGGTAGAATTCAAATTTTGAGCACAATCTATGCTTACAACGGGGAGGTTTAGTAGCGGTGTGGGGAGTGCAGGGGGGGCAGAGGTCCCTAGGGAGAGTGGGGCGCCCTTGCCTGCCCGGGGCGAAGGGTCTGCCTCGAAGTCAAAAATTACTATGGAAAACAGGGGAGAATTTGAATAAATCATTTAGATACAAAAGGGGTACGTGTGGTTTGGGACGAAAAGAGAAGGGGATACATATATATAAGTATGCGAGAAGGAGAGCTGGGATATTTACAAGACTAAGAATTTTAGTGTAAGAAAATATAATTTGTGAGATCAAGGTATTTCCACAGGTATCTACATTGCGTAGTGACACATACACACAGTTTCCCCACCCCCCTTTCTTTTTTTTTCCTGTTTCTCCTCCCCTTCCCCTCTCTCTTTTTTATCTTTCTGTCTGTCGTCCCTCTCTAAATATATTACACATATACAAATTTTTATATACGTATATTTTTTAATTTATGTATAATTTACACTTTTGTGTAATAATTTTTACATGTGTATATATATTCAAACAGGGTATGATATTTTTATACGTGTGATATATATATTTATTATATATATAATATATATATATATAAAATTTTATATATATATTTTTTGTTTATGGAATATATGTGTATATAAAGTATACGTTTAAAATATCTAAATATTTCTTTTTAAGGGTGGGTTTCATTTTGAGCCCGTGTGGCACAGCATGATAAAATTGTATTTTCATGTGTGATGCTCTTGGAGGAGTAGTGGTAGGGTCCCCATTTTTCCTTTCACGGAGAGTCGGGGTCCCTTTTTAGGTAACATTCTCTTATTTACCGGGCGGGGACCAGCATTTGACTTGGGGGGGCTGGCCCCCCCGTGGCTAGGTAGGAATAAGGTGAATTTCCTTGCCCAAAAGGGAAAAAAGCGGCGGTCGGGGCTCAACCCCTCAAATTTTCGTGCGTGTGACAGTCTTGATCGGGACGCCTAACCATTGGGCCCACCGCGGCCAATTAAATATATAACATGTAAATAAAAATAGGGCAAAAAATTTATATAAAAATTGGGTTTTATATATACATTTTTAAATATACAATTGCATAATATATATACGGAAACAATATATATATATAATATATATATATATAAATATTATATAATTATTAATTATATATATTTTATGAAAATATATTTATGCAAAATATGATAGCATATATATATGTTTTAATTAATATATTATTTTAAAATATTATATTATATTATATATATATATATAGCAGCATTTAATAATATAAAATTTTATATATATATAATATATATAAATATAATATATAAATAAAAAATTTTATTAAAATAATTAAAATTTAAATAATATATAATAATATTATAGCATATTAAAAAATGCATAATATAAATATAATATTTTAAACTAATTTAAAAAATAATATATTATATATTAATATAATGTATTTTATAAATATATTATATATATTTAAAATTAATATATAATAATATATATATGAAAAAAGTATTTTAATATGCAATATTATCAATCATACATATATAAAATTTTTTAATATATATATATATATAGCATATATAAGGTATATAATTGTTACCCCGACCCCCTGTCTCTGCCCAACACAAGGAGGTAGGCAGACGGGGTATCCACAGGTGTAAACATAAACAACTCAAGAGGCCCCAGCACCACAGCGTCCCGAACACCCGAGGGGAACCCCAGGGCGAGGCGGGCACGAAAAAAAAACAAAAACAGTTTTCCTTATTTAAACAGTTTTTACCTTACTTTTTTCAAGGGCACATACGGGGGGGCCCCCGGGCAGTCCACTGCAGAAAAGTTATAACAGGGAAACCAAAAAATTTTTATAGTCACAAGGGCAACACAAGATTTTCACAGGAGCGTCCCCAATCCGTCTCCTTGTTTGTTCTCCGCTCCTCCCTCGCACCCCTTTTTGCATCATTTTTGCCCAGGACCTTTTTTGTTAACAATGCCCGGTCACCCTTATCAGCACTGTTTCGCACAGAGCAAAGCCCACGGCGTAGCACATCCCCCCTATAAAGGATGCCCCCTTTGCTCTGAATACCAAACCCTAAAAAAAACTACGAAAATTTTAAATAAAATTGCCCTCAGGAAAAACAAAATTCTTTCAAACAAAAGAAACCGTAATTGAAAATCATTTTCTCAGAAAAAAAAAAAAATCTTCATCCAGGGGTTTCTTTGCATCGCTGGGGTCGCTCGGGGAGGTGGTGTGGGCGGCGGTAGTTGGCATGGCACCCAAAAGGGGTATCTCCTGCCCCAAAGACCTGGCTATGGTCCCTTTACGTCTTTTTTGCATCGCCCCACCGCCCAAATGCCGCCCTCACCCGGTCGGGCCCTTGCCACGCCCTCATCGCCGGTAGGGGCTAACGTCATTTTTTTTCACCAAAGGCCCCAAGTGTTTGGCCCATGGCAACGCCACAGGGGGTGCGCCAAGCCCTCGGGAAGCAGGCAACGGCCCCCAAAACCCAATCCTTGCCCCCCGAGGCCCTTTTTGGGATGCCCACTCCTACAGTGCCCAGCTTTGCACCGGGGCCTTTTGGGGGCCCCTTATGGAGAATTTAGCTCCCAACACGAAAAACCCCCCCCTGGTAACAAGGTCCCCCCAACCCTACGCCATCACCAGTCAGGTTTTGAAGGGGGGGGGGGCTCCATGAGGCCCTCTCCCACACACACTTTTGACAGTCGACACCGGATTCTAGACTCTGTCCGGGGCAAGGGTGAAAGGTCGTTCAGCCCGTAACTACCTTTGCCAGCCAACCTCGGAAGCAGGGCACATTTTCACCTGCACCCTCACAGCTTCCGCCCAAGGTCGACACAGCCTTACTCTGGTCAGGAGTCAAGGCCCAGCAAACATGCTCGTAGATCGGCCAATACACCGGCGCCGCTGCACCGTCTGCCCACGCCAATAGAGCCTCCACTGGCCCCTTGAGCTGCACACAACCCCCGTGACACCACACAGTCTTTTGGGGTGTGTCGGGGAAGCCATAGGGAAACCCTATCACCCGCACGGGTCTCTAGCCCCAGTGCCCTGTCAGGTGGCAGGCTTCTCACTTTTGGGGCCCTCCCCCCTGCTTTGTGTGGTTCGACGGCAGCTTTCCCAAGTCGGGGCCGGGGAAACCCAGGGCGGCGGGTTTTGGCCCCCTCTCCAGCCTTTTGGTTTCCTCCCTTCCATTCCTTGCCTTTTACATGCATCGGATGGGACCCTACCTGCCACAGCCCTTTCGCATGCTGAAAAAGGGATCAGAAACCCGGTGAAGGAGTGTTTCCTCCCTCCCAACCAACTACGTCGTGCCCCTTCCCCACCGCAGCCAACAAAGCCTTGGGGAAATGCTCAGGCTCACCTTTTCCCCAATCTACCTTTCCCCCTTTGCCTTCCGGCCCCGGAGGTCTGGCGGGGGGAGCAGTGGCCCAGGGCCCCTGGTTGCCTTTAGGAAGTCCCCCGAACTCCAAAGGCCCTCCCAGCGCCACCTAGGGCCTCAGGGGGGCCCGCTTTTGTGATTTTCAGCTGTGGTCCCACAAGCGTTTAACAAAGAATCGGGGCCAGGACCCCGATCATCTCTTCCGCAGGCGGGTTTTACCCCTTCCAGGCTCCACATCCTGCGCAAGCGGGCGTGTCTCGCCACGCTACGGGGCCGCTTTTTCAAGTAGGCCGTATACCTCGGGTGGGGGAGGGCCCGAAACGGCGCTTCAAACCCCGCCACGGGTGTAAGGGATGTTGGGGTGGAGCAGATGCCCCCCACTTCCCTGGGGCCCCTTTGCGTTTAAACGCAGGCCTTCTCTTCTTGGCTCCAGCCCTGGGCAGATCCCGCATTTCAAATTGGGCAAAAATGCCTCCCCGAACCTTCCCGTCTACTCAGCTGGGTTACGCCTCACAGAATGTCGGAGGCCGAGGGGGCGGGGGGGGGGGGGACGCGTGCCTTTAAAAAACACGCCCCCGGGGGGAGGGAAGGGGGGGAGGGGGGCAACGAGGGGGGTTGACCGATCGAGTTTTCCCCCACCCCATACCCAAAGGGGAGTTTTGATGGGTCCCCCGCCTTTGCAGCGCCACTGGTCCGACACTGCGCGAGACCCCGGGTTTCCCGCCACGGCCCCAGGGAGACCCCCGTAAAACTGACACTCTGGCTTGTTGCCAGAACCTCGTTGCCTTCTCTGCTTTTCAACTTTTAAAACCTTGGACGCCGCCTTTCCCCCTTCACTTCCTCCTCAGGGGCCCGAACCCCGCCCTTCAGGTCGCACCCCTCCATCATTCCTCTTACCCGTTTGGGGGGCCCTGTCGTGTACGCGAGTTTCCCTTCACAGATGCAAGATTTCTCTGACCCCAACAAGTGGCAGAATGTTCCTCTGCCTTCCTTGCCGCATCCGAGAGATGGGCGCCCGTCATGTGCCCTCTTGTGCTCTTCTGCCCTTTTTTGCCCTTTCCTCCCCCCCTACCCCCAGCATGGGAGTGATCAGGCCATTGGCTCGGTTCACCTCACTGTGCCTGCCCCAGTCATAGCCTCCTCTCCCTCATGGCTGCCGCCCTCTTTTGGGCGACATGATAAATTGGGACGTTCACTGATCAAATATCAAATCCCACTCCGAACCTTGTTACCGCCACTTGTCTTCTACCCCCAACACAAGGCAGGTGGGAACGGGATGTATCCAAGGGGTCGTGAACACGAACAGTCCCAAAGGCACCCAAGACCACAGGTCCCAGAACAACCACAGGGGGAAAAACCCCTGGGGGGCAGGGCACGAAATAAAAACAAAAAAACAGTCTTTCCCTTTTTTTCACAAGTTAAATTTTGCTTACCTTTTCTAAGGCACAATACAGGGGGGACCGGCATTTTACACTGCCGATACAGTTATAAAAGGGGAACACAAAATTTTTGGCACAAGGGCACACACCAGGTCTCACAGGAGCAGCACCCAATCCGTCTCCCCCGGATTGTTCTCCCTCCCCCGCCGCAGCAGTTCATCTGTTTTCCCGGGTCCTTTTTATGTTTAAAACTGCCCAGGTCATCCTTATCATGTTAACACATTTTTCGCTCAGAGACAAAGACCCCCGGCGTAGCAATTGAAAATTTATATATATATAATATTAATATTAATTATATAAATTTTTATATAATATAGTATGATATATTATATTATGCATAATATATATAAAACATATGTTTTTGTGTGTTGTTATGTTGTGTGTATTCGTAATTTATACATGCTCTGTTTTTATTTTTTTTAATTGAATTACCGTGTTCGATTTTTTTGTAACCGTAAAAAAATAAAAGAAACTACAAAAATCGTTTTATCTTTTCTTTTCCCTTTTGCATCACAATAAGAAGATTCGAAAAAATTTTTTCGCTGAATCTAAAAAGAACACAATCATCACAAAGTCCCTTTTGAAAGGGGCATCCTTTTTGCACCACACACAACACAACACACAACCACACACACACACAACACACAACACACACACAAAAAAAAAAAAATAATATATATATTATATTTCTCTCCTTTTCTTTTTTTCTTGTTTGGGGAAAATGAAAAAAACACTTCAACGGAACCTGAAAAAACCCTTGGGAGGCCCACAGTGTAAAAATCCTGATTATGGATCCCAGGATCCCCCTAACACTAAGTTTTGTCACTTTGCATTTCCTCTTGCCTCACCATCAACCACTGCCTGTGGTCTTCACCCCAACACCCTCGTGCTCCAGGATGTGCTTCAGCTGCCCGATGGTCGTGCCGTGGCCCACCACCACCTTCACGCCCCCTCCCAAGGTGTCACCACGCTGAGGAGGAAGGCCGGGGATACTGATCGGGCAAACAGATGTCGAGGCGGAGTCTTTTATGAGTTCTTGTCTTTCTCACGTGTTTCCCTTTTCGTCTGTGATTCAGTTTACAACTTGGCCTGTAATGAAAGCGCGAGTTAACACAGACTTTGTGTTCCTATCCACATCGTTCTTGCGCTCTCCGACAGTAATCCTTGCTTGATATATTTCACTTAAAGACTAATTTACATGCGGCTCATACGATTTGATCAAGAAAAGGAAACGGTGAATCATTTTTTACCTGCAAGTCAAACAAAAAAGAGTCCTTCACATCACAAATGTGCGCGCCGCCCTTTTTCTATAAAACTGACATGAATTTAACATCATCATCTCTTCATGAATAGTTATAAACACTTTTTTAACATGGCATGGATAATGGAACAGATAGTGGGAAAACTTTTGAAGTCCATAGATCTTACGTGGGTTATGCTTATGCTCCTCACGCGAGACTCTTATTGACGTCACCAGCGGTTCTTCGCTACAAAAACGGTTTCCCAAAGCTGTGGTTCTCACGTAGTCTCAGATAGGGATTTATATTTTCATTAATTGCGAAGCGTTATCGCATACTTCTTTTTATTGAAAAAAAGTACGTAAAATGTCTCTGTGCCTTTTTATCAATATATGTTCACTCTATATAGGTAAATTTTAAGTCGATCATGACGGTAAATTTGGAACGAATTTCCAATGTGTCCGAATCATATGACGTGTATTGACTTCGGTAAGGATGAATGTCTTAAAAATCATTCTGTACTTCAAAAGATCTGACCTTACAGGCTCAAAAACACCAATGAAAATGCTGTGTATCTTGACTGATACATTTCAATCAACAAGTCAAGTAAACGCCCGTGATCATTAGAATTATCCATTTGTCTGATTTGAACACGAAGCTCACTCACGGTAGATACAATGAGATGCAAAATCTTGCCCCGCTTTTCATATGAAGTGTTAACATTGTATGCAATAAGAAAAATGTTTTTGACTGAATCTGAAAAATACATTCAATTTTTCCACAGCCTTGCGAAGCGATGTGATGTGTATAAACAATATGAATTGCAGAGTAGTCAGGCAATTTTTTCATTTTATTTGAAGCTTCCACAATGTTTTGCTTGTAATAAAAAATCACACCAGCATATCAATGCTATAATAGGTTTATGTTAACTTCTTTTATGTGTTTTTTTTCAAAACTTTCTATGTGCGTATAAACACGATATCGTGTTTGTAGCGCTCATGATACAACTTGAAACATATATCAAACGGGTTAAGGGGGTTTCGGGATGCTACAAAGAAGGCCTTATATCAAACAGACACCGATCTCATTGCTCATACTAATGTTACTACTGCTACTTCTGACGTCAGTAACTATGGACCTCCAATCTTGGTTTTTTTTTTTTTTTTTTTTTCTTTTTTCTTTTTTTTTGGCTGACTTGCGAGGGCGTTTTTTTATATTCTCCTTAAACATTTTATCAGTTTATCCATACATTTTTGTCTTTTTGCACGCTTTCCAGTTAGCGCATCGTATTCTAGACCTTCCCTTTCGCTACTTGCCTTTGAATATCAACTTTTATTTTTCATTTACTACCAAGTTTCTCCTTTATTTGGTGTCCTCTGCTATCCTCATCAATCTTCATCATATTTGTGTTTCCAAACACTTCCCTTTATTTTTTTTTATTTATTATTATTATTTTAGTTATTGATGTGTTTTCTTAAGAAAAAAAATGTATTCTAAGGGCATTTCTTAAGCTATAAAAGGATCTATATAGGTGTAATTAGTAAAAAAAAAAAAGTTCAAAGTTTTGGCCCTTGTGGGGGGGGGGGGGCGTTGCAAGCAGACGCCCTTGTTAGGGATATCGCTGTCACATGTTTTATGAAACCTTTTGAAACAATACTAAACAATACTAATCAACAGTCCTAAAGATATTTTGGAAAAGCTTCGGCAAACAATCTTAGGCAGGACAACTGTTCTCCCTCTCCGAAATAATGCTATGTATATCTATATATTTATCAGTATATATATACAGTGCATATGTGGGTATTATTATAGGTGTGTGGTTTTGTTTTGTTTTTGTGTGTGTATATATTTGGGGTTTTGTTTTGTGTGTGTGGTGTGTTTTGGGTGTGTGTGTGTGGTGTGTGTGTGTGTGTGTGTGGGGTGTGTGTGTTGTGTGTGTGTGTGCTGTATGTGTGTGGGATGTCTGTGGTGTTTGTATGTATGTGTGTGTATGTGCATGTGTGTATGTTCGTGTGTGCGCGTTTTTGGTATGTGCGTGTGTCCATATACATGTTATATATATCCCTATATATTAATACATATATATAAATATAATATATATATATATAAAATTATATATATTATATGTATATTATATTATTTTTTTATAATGTATATTTTGGGTGTGTGTGTGTGTATGTATGTGTGTGTGTGTGTGTTTGTATGTATGTGTGTGTATGCGTGTGTGGGGTGTGTGTATGCGTGGTGTGTGTGGTGTGTTTGGTGGGGTGTTTTATGGGTGTGTACATGTACATGTATAAAATATATATTTTATATATATATATTATAATATATATATATTATATATATATATATATAATTATGTGTGTGTGTGGTGTGGTGTGTGGTGTGTGGTGTGTGGTGTGTGGTATACATGTGTGTGAGTGGTGTGTGTGTGTGTTTCGGGTGTTTTGTGTGGTGGTGTGTGTGTGTGTGGGGTGTGGTGTGTGTGTGTTGTGTGTGTGTGGTGCTGTGTGTGTGTGTATGTATATTTTACATATATTTTTTACATAATATTACATATAATAATGTATATATATGTACGTTAAGGGATATCATATGATATATATTTATGTATATATCTGTGTGGTTTGTATAATATATATATATATATATTAAATAATGTATATATATATATATAATATATAAAATAAAATTATATATAAAATATATAAATATATATATATGCATATATGTGTGTGCGAAATATGTAAATAAATATGGCATATATAAATATATATTCACACACACCTAATGATATGTATATATATATATATATATATATATATATTATTATTATATATATATATTTTATATATATATGTGTGTGTGTGTGTGTGGTGTGTGGGGTGTGGTGTGTGTGGTGTTGTGGTGTTTGTGTGTATGCGTATATACATTCGTACATCAACATACATCTGAAAGAATATATATATATTTATTTTATCTGTCTATATCTATATATGTGAAAATCTACATGCTGATAACATAAATACGCTTCTGTATGTATTCAGGTCACGAGAGTTCAGATATCTATTGTCGTGACATTTATTCTCACGGCTTGTTTGTCCGCGCGAGACCTGCCTTCCTGACCTTTTCTGTCCAAGTGAATTACTACCAGTTACGGGGTCCAGGGGCGCAGAGGCTGAGGAATTCTCGAACTCTGCTGGAATTGCGGTACCTACCAGGCAGATGTCCCTCAAGACACGTGCTATTTGGCAACTCTGATGGCACCTGTAGAATATAAATCGATTATTTTGTCTATAAAATCAGACAGGATGTGGCCTTTCCTTCTGTGACCCCACTTTTCTTTTCCAACGCCTAAGTTTTTGCCTATTGATTTTGTAATTTGTAAAAATTTTGACGATTTAAAAAATTTTTGTAGAATATTTTGGTTTTTTTCTTAAAAATATATGGAAGGTTGTTTTTTTTTAAAAAACCCCTCACAACATCTATCCCCTATTTACCCCATATATACGTATACTTTAAACCCAAATATCTAAACCCCCCTTCCTTTTGCTTCATTTAGACTTTGTAATATGGGATGGGACACGAAATAAAAGGAAAGAGCTAAACATCTTAGCATAAACGGGCCCGGGATCAAGGGAAAAGGGGAAGCAGGGACAAAAAAAGACAAATCTACACAGCAACATAATTAGATGGACGGAAAAAACGGAACGAGAAATTTTAAAAGACCACAAAAGACCGAAAGAAGGGGAAAAATCCTGATCCCCAAAAGCCCTTGTGGTACAGGGCACTTGAGAGAGAAATTTTGGGGATCAAAAAAATTTTTAAAAAGGTAAGCCGATTTTCCCCCGGTTTGAGGGCCAGGGAGAGGGGGCTGCCAGCCTAGATTCATTCTCCCTTTCCTCCTAGATTAGCCCCTTCGAAAATATAATTGAATTTCAGAAGGAATTGACATTAAAACTGAAATAAAACGTTTCATCTTTGATAACGCCCCCCCAAAGGCAATGATTTTGGTATTTTTCAATTACACCTTTGCCCGAATTTTTGGCACGGGGGTTTAGTTAGTCGGGGGCCTGTTTAGTGTAAAAGTATCCACGTATCCCCTGTTTGCTGAAAGAAACTGAAGACGTAAAATTAAAAAAAACTTTTAGTTTTGGGCCAAATTAATGTGGTAAAAAGGTACGTTTTGGGTTTTCCTATTGGTTTTTTGGAAAACGGGTTTTAAACGCCCTCTTTTAAATTATTAGCAAAGACTGACGTTTCATATTGTTTTGCAGGAAAAAGGGTTTGTTTACGTAAAACGCTATCAAAAAAGCCCTTTACAATAAAAATTCATCCCTCAAACCCGTGGATGTTTTAAAAAGAAAAACCTAAAGACGGGGAAGGGCAAAACCCGATTGCCAAACCTTTTGGGTCTCTTCCCGGGAAAATTTCAACTCGAGAGGGGGAAAACACTCTCGTCTTAAAACTTTGGTTCCCCCCGGATTTTTTACATCTTTCCCTTTTCGCCCTGGGGGGGGGGGCATGCCCCCATTTTTTCCCTTTTTTGGGGGAAATGCCATGGCCTAACGTGATAAAAACCGGGTTTCAGGGGACCGACTACCGTTAGAAGGTGAAAAGGTTACTGGAAGAAAGGAAATCCATCATTAAAGGGCCAGAACTCCCGGGTCGATGGTGGGTAAAAGGGGACGATGGTTATAGAAAAACCTTGGCGGACTATGGCATTTGTCAGGGGCAGTCGTGAGAATAAAATTTTATGGGAAAGGGGGCTTTTGCTGCGTAATGTGATTTTTAAAAAATAAATGTTTTTAAATTTTTTCCCTCTGTGTTTTTTTTTTTTTTTTTTTCCCAAAAACCCTAAATATAAAGGCTTTTTCCAAAAAATTTTGGGAAAATAACTAGGACTTGTTTTTTGGGATACTAAACATAGGCACATACAAAAAAAAAAATGGGCGGGTCACTTTGGTTTTAAATAAAAAACCTTTTGGAAAAATACAAAACAATTTAATAAACCCAGCCCTTTAAAATTTTTGGGGAAAAGCTTAAAAAAACCCAAAATGCTAAAAACTTGATATCACTGATTGACCAATCGCAATGGGGAAGGGTTAAGGCTGGCATTTTATCCCTTTCCCTCATAATGTTTTTACATGTTTATAACCCGCATACCCCACCACCCTTTATTTGTATGTATATATATTAAAAATAATTTTATATATATATTATATAAATTATATATATATATATATAAAATATATTGTGTTTTGGTGTTAGATAGATGTGAAAATGCGCGAGCGGGGCTTTTTTTTTTTTTTTTTTTTTTTGGGGGTTTGGGGGTAATTGCGTGGGTGTGTGTGCACTATTTTGTACATGTATACATAGCCCTCCCATCTTGTTGTATGATTACTACAAAAGGATAAATACACATTCTATAGCCCTGGGGCCCCTAACCCTCTAAACCCTTCCCCCCGCCCCAAAAATTATTACGCATACCGATTCCTAGAAATTGCTAAGGGGGGATTTTTTCCACCCGTCGGGGGCTTTAATAAAGCTGCCTTCTTGGTTTTTACACCTTTTTAAAACGTTTTCGCTTTTAATATAAAAAATTTTTTTTACATTTTTCTTTGGAATATAGTTGAGGCAAAAATTTTTTCACAACATACATAAAGATTTATCTTTCCCGCAAAATTTTTTCCCTCGTCTGTGTCTCAAATTTTTAGAATTCACAGAAAAATTGGCCCTGCCCTTTTTTTGCATATCGTTGTTGACACTCTATCCTGTTTAGTTATTTTTTTGTCGTTATTGAAGGAGACTTTTTGCAAATTCGTTCCCAATTTGTGATTGCACTTTTTTGTAGTCAAAAAAATTTCTACCCGGGAGAAAAACGGGCTCTGTTTTTCAAAACGCCTTGAATAACGTTTCCCCTAAAAATAGAAAATTTTAAAATAAAAAAATATAGATTGTTAAATGTAACCGTAGGTTACTAATTATCAAAATAAGATTGCTATTAGTCCTTTAAATTTTGTGAAATTTTGGGTTTAACTTCTGAATTTTTAAACCCTTTGGATTGCTGTTTCCAGATCGATGGATAAAAATGGGGATTTTTCTAAACCCTTTTAAAAAATTTGCAAATTTTTTCCCAACAACAAAGAAAAATAATTGACCTTTCTGGGGGGTTTAAATTTTGGGAAAGCTGTAAATCTAAAATTTTTCCGGGGAAAGGGAAACGACTGCAAGGTGGAGGGCACTACTAGGGAATCTCGGTATAATTTCTTTTTTGGATGCAAAAATTCTATGCTTTAAAAATGCGGGAGGTTTAGAAAGGCTGGTTTTAAAGGGGGTTCGGTGTGGCAGAAGGGACCTAGGGAGAGTGGGGCGTCTTGCCCCTTTCCCGCGGGGACCCAACGGTCTGCCTCGATTAGTCCCAAAAATTTCTATGGAAAAAAAGGAGAGAAAATTTTAAAAAACTCATTTTAGATACAAAAGGGTGATGGTTTCGTGACGAAAAAACAAAGGGGTCCCTAATTTTATGGGGATCGAGAAGAAAGCTAGGGTATTTACAAACTAAAAATATTTAGTGTCAGAAAATTTTAAATGCTGAGTTCAAAGGGATTTCCCAAGGGTTTTACTTTCGAGTGAAAACACTCACGTTTCCCCCCCCCCCCCCCCTCTTTTCTTTCTTTTTTTTTTTTTTTCTGCTCCTCTCTCTTTAAACTGTCTCTCTCTCTCTCTCTAAATATTTTACAAACACACATACAATTTAAAATATGTTTTTTTATACATATGTATTTATACATTGTGTATTTTTTTACAAATGTGTGTTTTATATGTATATATTTTTAAAGTATATATTTAAACATGCGTGTATGTATATGTTTTAAAGCGTGTGCATTATATAATAAATTATATATTATATATATATATATATTTTATATAATAATAATATATTTTTTATATTCTATTTATTTATACATATATTTTATATTTTTTATATATGTGTGTTAAAAAATGTTAAAAACTTTTATATATTCTTATATTATATATATATATTTTTTATATATATATTTTATAATTATTTAACCTTGTGGGGCATAAAATAAAACATTCTCGTATATATACCTAAATTTTTATAAAACAATATCCCCCAAAATTTATATATTTATAATCTTATTTTAATCTATATATTTTATTACCATATAGATATATATGCCCATTAATATATTATATTTATATATATTATATATATATTATATAATTTTATAATATTATATATATAATTTTTTATGCCCCCATTATCTATATTATATATTTATATATATATTTATTATATTATTTATTAAAAAATTTTATTCATATATATAAATATGCCCTTATATAAATTGCATATATATATAAAAATTTCCCATATTATAAATTTTGGGGATATATATAAAAGCTTATTATATAAAAAATATATATAAAATTTTATAATATGCATATATATTTATATAAATGCATATATTATAATATATATATTAATATTATATATATATATATACTATATATAATATATATATTAGATAATTACTTATATTATTATTAATTAATTTTTTAAATTCCTTTGTTTTATATATGTATTTTGTGTGGGAATTTTATGCCTTATTAATTTCTTTAAAATTATATTTATATTTTTAATATAAAATGCATAATCTATATATAAATATATATATATTATATATATATTATATGTATTTTATTTTATATAGGGATATATAACAATATATATATTTAATATATATATTTTAATATATTATATATATATTTATGCTATTTTGTAAAGTTTGTATTTATATGCAAAATATTTAAAATTATATTTAAAAAAAATATATTTAAAATTTTATATATATATATAATAGGCCCTATATATGTATATATATATTAAAATTTTTATATAATTTTTATTTTAATATAAATAATTTAAAATATATAATGTGTTTTGTGTGTGTGTTTTTTGTACCCCGGTATCAACATGCTCTATTTTGATTTGTGTTAAATTTGGGTTTCCTTGTTTCAATTGTTAATTTTATAACCGTAAAAAAATAAAAAAACTACAACACAGTTTTTTTCATTTTTTTTTCCGTTTTTGGGGGGAAAAAAAAGAAAGTAAACGAAAAATTCCCCTCGCTGAATCTATAAAAATACACAATCACTTTACAATTCCTTTCTGAAGGGACATCCTTATTCACACACAAACCACACACATAATTTTCTTTCTCTTTTTTTTGATTGGGGTTTGGGAAAAAGGGAAAAAAACCCGTTTATCGGACACGCGAAAAAACCCCCGGGAAGGCCCAGGTAAAAAGTCATTTACGAAACATCCTTTCCCGATAAATGAAACTCCATTGATCCCCCTAAAACACTAGAGTTTTGGGCACTTTGCATTTCCTCTTTTCCTCACCAAACAACCCTTGCCTGCTGGCCTTCACTCCACGCCCCCCGGGGCTCTAGTTTGCTTCAGCTGCCCGAGGTCGTGCCGTGGTCCCCACCACCCCCCTTTTTTCCCCCCCGGAACCCCCCCCCCGGGGGGGGGGGGGTTTACAACGCTGAGGGGGAGCCGGGTCTTTACCCGGGCAAAAATGAAAGTCGAGGCGGAGTCCCTTTTTAAAACGGGAGTTTTTTGTCTTTCTTTTACGTGTTTTCCCTTTTCGTCTGTGTTCGTTACAAAATTGGGCCCGTAATAAAACGCGAGTTAAAAACCCCCTTTTTTTCCCAAACCACATCGTTTTTTTGCGCTTTTTGACGGGAAACCTTGCTTGATGGCGTATATCCCTTTTTTAAGGAAAAAGTTACTGTGGCTCAAACGATTTGATCAAGAAAAGGAAAAAGGGGAATCATGTATACCTGCCAAATTTAACAAACAAAAAAATCCCTTTTGGATCACCCAAAGTGCGCGCGCCCTTCTTTTAAATATAAAACTGACAAAGAATTCCAAAATTTCATCTCTTTTATGAAAAGTTTTCAAACCCAATTTTGTTAATATGCATGGGTAATGGAACAGATAGTGGGGAAAAATTTTGAAGTCCCCTAGATCATACGTGGGGTTTTGCTTTGATCCTCAGCGAGCTCACTATATTGGGCGTCACCACGGTTTTTTCGCTAAAAAAACGGTTTGCTAAAGGGGTGGTTCCCCACGTATCTCAAAAGGTATTTTTTATTTTTCCCTTAAAATTTGGGAAGCGTAATCGCATACTTCTTTTTTAAATTTTAAAAAATACGTAAAAAGGGCTCTGTGCCTTTTATCAGTACATCAAAAATAGTTCCCTCTATATAGGGAAAATTTTTAAAATCGATTTATGAAGGTCAATTGGAACGACATGGTAAAAATTTCCCCAAAGTGTCCGAATCAAAATGACGTGGTTTTTGACTTCGGGAGGGTGAAAGTCTTTTAAAAACATTCTGTACTTTTAAAGATCTGACCTTTCAGGCTCCCAAAAAACCAATGAAAATGCTGTTTATCTTGCCCGATTTCATTTTTAATCACAAGTTTAAATAAACGCCCCTGATCATTATTTATCCATTTGTCTGTTTAAACCCAAGCTCACTTTACGTTGGTACAAGGAAAATGCAAAAACTTTGGCCCCCCTTTTTATATGAAGTGTTAACATTGTAACAATAAAAAAATTGTTTTTACTGAAACTGAAAATACATTTTTAATTTTTCCCCAGCCTTGCGAAGGCCGGGGGTTAAAAGTGTAAAAAAATGAATTGCAGAGTTTCAGGGAAATTTTTTCCTTTTTAATTTTTGGGTTCCAAAAATGTTTTGCTTGTAAAAAAGATTTTAGATAAATTACGATTGTTAAATGACCGTATGGTTCTATTGTGCAATGTTGTAAGCTCATTTTAGTATTTTGGTTGGGAGACTTTGAATTTGCAATGTGGATGCACGTTTTGTAGTCACAGAAATTTCTAGCACTGGAAAAACAGTACTGTTTTCATCGCTTGAATAACGTTACTAAAATAGATATTTTAGAGTAAGATATAGATTGTAAATTGAACCGTAGGTTACTAAGTATCAAAATAAGTTGACTATTGAGTCATTAATATGTGAATTTTGGTAACTTCTGAATATTTAACTTTGGATTGCTGTTTCCAGATCGTGGATACAATGGGGATATCTAAATCTATGTAAATTGGCTGAATATTGGCAACAACTACGAAAAATAATTGACCTAATCTGGAGGTAATTTGAAGCTGTAAATCTGAAATTCGGGGAAAGTGTACGACTGCAAGTGTGGATGCACTACTATGGATCTCGGTAATCAAATTTGATGCACAATCTATGCTTTACAACTGCGGGAGGTTTAGTAGCTGGTGTAGGGAGTGCAGGTGTGGCAGAGGTACCTAGGGAGGAGTGGGGCGTCTTGCCTTGCCCGCGGGGACGAACGGTCTGCCTCGATTAGTCAGAAATTACTATGGAAAACAGGAGAGAATTTGAATAAACTCATATTTAGATACAAAAGGGTGATGGTTTCGTGACGAAAAAGCAAGGGATGCCATATATAATGGTATGCGAGAAGAAAGCTAGGATATTTACAAGACTAAGAATATTTAGTGATCAGAAAGTATAACTGCTGAGTATCAAGGTATTTCCACAAGGTATCTACATTGCGTATGTGACACACTCACTTTTCTCCCCCCCCCCCCTCTCTTCTTTCTTTTTTTTTTTTTGCTCTCTCTCTTTTTCTCCTCTCTCTCTCTCTCTAAATATATATACAACACACATACATATACATATATGTTTATATACATATGTATTTATACATTGTGTATATATTTACAAATGTGTGTATATATGTATATATGTTTATGTATATATTTAAACATGCGTGTATGTATATGTTTATACGCGTGTGCATATATATAATATATATATTATATATATATATATATATTATATATTATCATATATTATAAAATATTATATATATATCATTATATATATTTTATATTATATATATGCATATATATATATATATATATTATATTTTATATAT
This sequence comes from Penaeus monodon, assembly GCF_015228065.2. Classification (NCBI taxonomy): domain Eukaryota; kingdom Metazoa; phylum Arthropoda; class Malacostraca; order Decapoda; family Penaeidae; genus Penaeus; species Penaeus monodon. The sequence goes on from NC_051399.1 coordinate 40,558,054, forward strand.
ATATAAAATATATATAAATATAATAATATATATATATTATATGTATTTTATTGTTATATAGCATAATATACATATAATATATATATATTATATATATATATATATATATATATATATATATAATATATATATTATATATATATAATATATATATATTATATATATATAAAATTTTTATATATGTGTGTGTGTGTGTGTGTGTGTTTGTGTACCCAGTGTATCATACATGCTCTATTTTGATTTGATGTTAATTTGAATTACCTGTGTTCGAATTGTTATTGATAACCGTAAAAAGATAAATGAAACTACAAACATCAGTTTTATCATTTTCTTTCCGTTTTGCATCACAATAAGAAAGATATCGAAAAATTCTCTCGCTGAATCTATAAAAGTACACAATCACTCACAATGTCCTTTCTGAAGGGACATCCTTATGCACACACAAACACACACACATATATTCTCTTTCTCTCTTTTTTGATTGCTTGGGAAACTGAAAAATCTGTTCATCGGACACGCGAAACACCCCTGGGAAGGCCCACAGTGTAAAAGTCATCACGAAACATCCATCCTGATAACTGAATCTCCAGTGATCCCGTAATACACTAGAGTTTTGTCACTTTGCATTTCCTCTTGCCTCACCATCAACCGTTGCCTGCTGGCCTTCACTCCAGCGCCCTCGTGCTCTAGTATATGCTTCAGCTGCCCGATGGTCGTGCCGTGGTCCACCACCACCTTCACGACCTCTCCCGAAGGTGTCACAACGCTGAGGAGGAAGCCGGGGATACTGATCGGGGCAAACATGATGTCGAGGCGGAGTCGTTTTGAAAACGGGAGTTCTTGTCTTTCTCACGTGTTTCCCTTTTCGTCTGTGATTCAGTTACAACTTGGCCTGTAATGAAAGCGCGAATTAACACACTTTTTGTTCCAATCCACATCGTTTCTTGCGCTCTTCGACAGGAATCCTTGCTTGATGGCGGTATATCTTCACTTAAGGAATAAGTTACATGTGGCTCATACGATTTGATCAAGAAAAGGAAACGGTGAATCATGTATACCTGCAAGTCAACAAACAAAGAGTCCTTAGGATCACAAACGTGCGCGCGCCCTTCTTTACTATAAAACTGACATGAATTCTAACATTATCATCTCTTCATGAATAGTTACAAACACATATTGTTAATATGGCATGGATAATGGAACAGATAGTGGGAAAACTTTTGAAGTCCATAGATCATGAGACTCACTATATTGACGTCACCAGCGGTTCTTCGCTACAAAACGGTTTGCTAAGCTGTGGTTCTCACGTAGTCTCAGATAGGTATTTGTATTTTCATTAATTGCGAAGCGTATCGCATACTTCTTTTTATTGTAAAAAGTACGTAAAATGTCTCTGTGCCTTTTTATCAGTACATCAAATATATGTTCACTCTATATAGGTAAACTTTAAAGTCGATCATGACGGTCAATTGGAACGACATGGTAAGAATTTCCAATGTGTCCGAATCATATGACGTGGTATTGACTTCGGTAGGATGAATGTCTTCAAAATCATTCTGTACTTCAAAGATCTGACCTTACAGGCTCAAAAACACCAATGAAAATGCTGTGTATCTTGACTGATACATTTCAATCAACAAGTTAAGTAAACGCCCGTGATCATTATAATTATCCATTTGTCTGATTTGAACCCGAAGCTCACTCACGTTGGATACAAGGAGATGCAAAATCTTGCCCCGCTTTTCATATGAAGTGTTAACATTGTATGCAATAAGAAAAATATGTTTTGACTGAATCTGAAAAATACATTTAAGTTTCCACAGCCTTGCGAAGCGATGTAATGTGTATAAACAAAATGAATTGCAGAGTAGTCAGGCAATTTTTCCATTTTATTTGAAGCTTCCACAATGTTTTGCTTGTAATAAAAAATCACACCAGCATATCAATACTATAATAGGTTTATGTTAACTTCTTTTGTGTTTTTTCTTTTTTTCAAAACTTTCTATGTGCGTATAAACACGATATCGTGTTTGTAGCGCTCTTGATACAACTTGAAACATATATCAAACTGTTAAGGGTTTCGGGATGCTACAAAGAAGGCCTTATATCAAACAGACACCGATCTCATTGCTCATACTAATGTTACTACTGCTACTTCTGACGTCGGTAACTATGGACCTCCAATCTTGTTTCTTTCTTTTTTTTCTTTTTTTTTTTTTGGCTGACTTGCGAGGGCGTTTGTTATATTCTCCTTAAACATTTTTATTAGTCCATCCATACATTTCTCTGTCTTTTTGCATGCTTTCCAGTCAGCGCATTGTATTCTAGACCTTCCTCTTTCGCTACTTGCCTTAAGAATATCAATTGTCTATTTCATTTACAACCAAGTTTCTTCTTTATTTGGTATCCTCTGCTATCCTCATCAATCTTCATCATATTTGTGTTTCCATCACTTCCATTTATCTATTTTTTATTTATTATTATTATTTTACTTATTGATGTGTTAGTTAAGATTCCTTTCATTTTTTTTTTTAGCAATGCCTTTTTTTTCTGTAACCCTCCTACCATCCTCAGTAATGGTGCTATCTAAACATTTTAAAGTTATGTCCACATTTCATTACATATTTTTTGTTTTGTTTTGTTTTAATCTTAAATCTGAACACTTTTCGTTTATTTTTGGCCACTATCAGCACAGTGTCATCTACATACCGGATGTTGTCGGTGTTGCCTTCGGGATGTTTTATCTCTTTCATTGTCATTTCCACGTACGGTTAAAAATCGGGGGACCTAAAGCACTCTTCTGTTGCTGTTATTTTTACGTCTATCGTACCTATTTCTTCAGAGCATACGATTACTGCGGCGCGTTATTTCCAGGGTAGATGTTCTATCATTCTTAAGCCTCCCCCCTTATTTATTAGCTTTTCAATATTTTTAAGAAAGCTTCTTCTTTTTCTCTATTGAACGCCTTTTCATACTCTATGAAACACGAACAGACATCTTTCTGCTCTTCTATTAATCTGCAAGCATCCTTATTGAGAATATTGTACTTGTCCCCTTCCCTTTCATAAAGTCAGACTGTTCCCATGATATTTCTTGTCTTATTTTCATTTTTATTCTTCATATATATATATATATATATATATATATATATATATATATATATATATATATATATATATATATATATATATTTTTTTTTTTTTTTTTTTTTTTTTTTTTTTTTTTTTTTTTTACCTGACTCATGATAAGGTTCGATATTTGCAACACTCTCATGTACCTGATACTTGCGTTATTGTGGTGAATATTAATTTGCACATCTGTTCCGTGACAGCAGTGGAGCGCTACTTTCTGGATGTTATGTGCCGAAGCGATACACACACATCAGGAAAGTGGCGCTCCACAATCTGTGTCTATAAACATCCGGAAGGTGGGGCTCCTCATATCGTGCCTGGCTGACCAGGGCTGCGCCTTCCTGTCGCAGCCCTCCTGAGTCTACCTTATCACAGGAAGCAGCCACTTCGCACCTTCCACTCCTGAGCTTGGTTTACCCAAGGACCTTCCAGGTGACCTACATCTCCCCCTCGAGCAAGCCCAGCGACTCACCCCCCTTGTCACGGCCGGATAAATCTGACACTCCAGCCTGTGGAAGCAAGCGCCGCCCAGTAAGGAGCCGCTGAATAAAAGGGGGACATTCCCCATACCTCGGTAGAAGGAGTCCAGCCTGCGTCCACTCACCCTGAAGCGAATAGAGCCGAAAGCCAAGGCCACTTTCATTATCCGCCTTAAGTCCATCTCTCGTGTCGCTCACAACAGCACCGGTTTAATAAATTTTGTTCGCCGACTTGGCTAGAACTTCTAATGCAAAATTCGCCAATAGGTTCTAGCATCTCTATGTCTTTTTCGTAATTACCAATAGCCTCTCACGTCGCTATAATTTCATCGGTGTAGAATTTAATTTCCCGTTTTCTTCAAATTATAGCTTCTACATTCTTCTTCATCTTCTTTGTATAGATTTCAATAACCTCTTTCAACTTTTCTTTACTTACTTTTCTTCCTTTCAAAACATTACTTTCATTGTTCTTTTTTTACTCCAGAACTTAAGAATGTCTCTATTTTATTTTCGCTATTTGATCGTACATCATACTCTGGTCTCTTGTTTTCAAATTACTCAAATTACAAATTCTATTCATTCCCATGATCTTTATCTTTTTCTTCCATGTTCTAAGCTATATATATATATAATAGTATATATATATAATATATATATATATATATATTATATATATATATATATATGTATGTATATATAGATTTTTTTTTTCTTTTTGTCGGATAGAGTTACTTATTTTCTTCATTCGTAGAACATTATATTTGAGTGTTATCCTCCCATTCTGGATCTCGTAGAACTTCAAACTTTTTTTTTGTTCTATCTCTATTTCTTACTGCTTTCTTATATCTAGATTTCTTCACATCTTAAATCGTATAAATAAATACGTTTGAGCTTAATTCTAATTTTAGCAGGGAATATGATCGCTGCTGCAGTCTACAATTGTGACACAGCATTCCTGAATCTTACACCTATTTTAAAGAAGTCACTTTGATTCCTTATGTTACCTCCTGGCAACTTCACGTATATAAGTGTCTTGGATGATAACAAAACAAAGTGTTTTGTATGATTGTCCGTTGGAATCTAATAGCACTCTATCCGATACTGCATAGACCCTTTCTACACATCGTGCTGTCCTCTTACACACTCAGTCTCCAACTTCCTTTCCTGTTATTTCTCCTACTCATGGCCATCTGACTTGACTTCTGCTCATCATATTAATATTTATCATACGCATCTGTTGTCTCACGTTGTCTAGTTTTGCTATCTGATGCTTGGTTCTTACGTTCAAGGTAGCGTCTCTGAGTATTTCCCTGTTTCGTAGAACTTTTTGTTCTTTGCAGGACTCGTGGACCACAATAAAGCTGGTCTGGTCGCCCCGTTAGGGGGGGGGGGGGGGGGGGGGGGGGGAAAAAAAAAAAAAAAAAAAAAAAGGGGGGGGAGGGGGGAAGAGAAGAAAGGATGAGAGAGAGAGAGAGAGAAGAGAGAGAGAGAGGAGAGAGAGAAAAGAGAGAGAGAGAAGAAAGGGGGGGAAGAGAGAGAGAAGAAGAAGAGGGAGAGAGAGGAGAGAGGAGAGAGGAGGAGGAGAGGAGAGGAGAGAGAGAGAGGGGGAGGAGAGGAGAGAGAAGAGAGGAGAGAGGAGGGAGGGGGGAGGAGAGAGAGAGAGAGAGAGGAAGGAGGAGAGAGAGAGAGGGGGGGGGGGGAGAGAAGGAGGGAAGAGAGAGAGAGAGAGAGAGAGAGAGAGAGAGAGGGGAGAGAAGAGAGAGAGAAGGAGAGGAGAGAAAGAGAGTGGGCAAAAAGCTCGGCCCGACTGAAGCAAAACGTTTCGTAGCAAAGAGCCGCTGGGTGACGTCACATCGCGCGTCTCGCGTGAGGAGAGTGGGGCACTTCCCGTTCGTTGAAGTTTTCACGTTATTTTCTCGGCTGTAGTTTAGCTTTCATTTCAAGAAGTATGTCTGGCTCAGAAAAAAGGAACGTATTAGGAAAAAAAAAAAATAATGAGTATCAGTGAGAGAGAGAGAGGGGGGGGAGGAGAGAGAGAGGAGAGGAGAGGAGAGAGGGGGAGAGGAGGGAGAGAGAGAGAGAGAGAGAGAGAGAGAGAGAGAGGAGAGAGAGAGAGAAAGAGAGAGAGAGAGAGAAGGAGAGGAGAGAGAGAGAAGGAGAGGAGAGAGAGAGAAGGAGAGGAGAGAGAGGAGAGAGAGAAGGGAAGGAGAGAAGAGAGAGAGAGAGGGAAGGAGAGAGAGAAGAGAGAGAAGGAGAGGAGAGAGAGAGAGAGAGAGGAGAGAGAGAGAGAGAGAGAGAGAAGGAGAGGAGAGAAAGAGAGTGGGCGAAAGCTCGGCCCGACTGAAGCAAAACGTTTCGTAGCAAAGAGCCGCTGGTGACGTCACATCGCGCGTCTCGCGTGAGGAGAGTGGGGCACTTCCCGTCCGTTGAAGTTTTCACGTTATTTTCTCGGCTGTAGTTTAGCTTTCATTTCAAGAAGTATGTCTGGCTCAGAAAAAAGGAAAGTATTAGGAAAAAAAAAAAAAAATAATGAGTATCAGTGGTTTGCCCAAAGATATCAGCATCAGTTTGTATTTACCGGATACTGTGGTGTTGCCATGCGAAGAATCTGTGCAGACAGAGGTCTCTTTTATTATCTGTCAGCATAAAGTAAATAAATGTTCATGAATATTCATACAAAAGCCAATAATGACGTTAGTATTTGTGTCAGTTTCATAGACTGTAGTGGTAAGATTTTTTTTTACATATTTATACACACTCATCTTTGTATACATGTGTGTGTGTGTGTGTGTGTGTGTGTGTGTGTGTGTGTGTGTGTGTGCGCGTGTGCGTGTGCGTGTGCGTGTGCGTGTGCGTGTGCTTGTGCGTGTGCGTGTGCGTGTGTGTGTGTGTGCGTGTATGGTAATAGATGAATGATGCAAATATTACAGTGAATAAATTCGTATGTTATTAAATATTATGTATCCGGCAACTGCTCCGCTCGATGCAAGAATATCCGAATTTTATCTTTAAGCGCTCATTTCTATGCTTTCAGGATCGAGTCTACAGTGTTATTAAGTCAGACGAACATCAAATAAAAGGAAAATGTAAATATAAATGGCCCTGTCCTACTAGGGAAGTAACACAAGCGAAAAGAATGTACAAGAAATAGAGTATTTGGTATCGTTAGAGAATGCACGATCCAATACCACGTCAACTTGCCTTCTGTAAGCTATAACGGAGTTCCGTCTTAAAAGCTTGTTCGTTTGGTGGCTACAGGAGCGCCTGCTGGCAATCTCACCGCCACGGTAAGCACCGAGTGTCAGATAAACAAATGAGACAGCCATAAAAAGCTGACACAGGCCTGGGCGAAGCCAGAACTTCGCAAATCTCAAGCAAGCAAGCAAGGGACCAGGCTGCCAGAGGGACGTTCAGGACCATACAAGACGAAGGTCAAGATAAGCCACCTCTCTGTTTAATTCCTCACCAGTGAACTTGTTCTAACACCAAGAGATTAGCAGCGGTCACGCGAACTCACTCACTCTCCTCACCATGGCCATGAGAAACGGGAGGCTATAAGACTTATGGAAGGTTTGCCAGATTATTGCTATTTTAATTAGATGTTGTTGTCATTTATGCTAATGATAATGATAGTAATAGTGATAATAATGATGATAATAATGATAATACATATAATAATAAAGAAAATAATAGCAATTATTATTATTATTGTGTTACTCTTATAATTGTTGTTGTTATGTTATTTTATTATTATTATTATTATTATTATTATTATTATTACTATTATTATTATTATTATTGTTTTTTTTTTTATTTTATTGTCGTTATTGCTGTTATTGTCTTACTTATTATTGCTATTGTTGTTGTTGTTTGTTATTTTATCATCATCATTATTATTGTGCTTATCATTATTATCATCTTGTCATCATCATCGGTCATCATCAATTATTATATTGTTATTATTATTTTATTATTATTATTATTATTATTATTATTATTATTTATTATCTTTATCAATACTATTATTATCATTATTATCATTATAACGATAATGATAATTCATCATTATCATTATTATCATTATAATTATAAATGATAAATGAATAATGTAGAAATAATGATATGATAATAATAATAATAATAATATAATAATAATAATAATAATAATAATATAGTATTGATAATGATAATAATAATAACAATAATAATAATAACAATAATGTGGTGTAACGCTTGGGGTATCCCTTAACAAGTGAAATATTGAAACAAGTAAAGTAACCCAAGAGAGTCTTGCCCAGATGTACACCACATGGCGGATAGACCTAACCTTTGTTTGTATGTGATTTCGCACCCCATTGACCTATCAGGCGAAGTGGACAACGAGTAATAGCTTTTTGACCTGGCTCAGAATCAGACGTTGGAAAACGTGGACAACAGAGTACTGTTGTTAGTGTAGGCGTGTCTTAACCATAGGAATATGGTCATTGGACAAGAAATAACCAATGAAGAAATGTGTATGGAAAAAGAACCAATGAAAAGAAGAGAAAGATATGAGAGCCAGGCTGAGCGACAAATGTGTGACGAAAAGTCGTCAGTCTCAGAGCAGACCCCAAAACTAGGTCATCTGAACCTGTTACCCGGTGAGTTACTCGAACAATTATTTTTACGGATCTCCCAAGTTTTAACTTAGAAAAATTCTAGAACCCAAGATTAAGGCAATATAAAATAAGTCATTAAATAATGAAGTGAAAACAATCTTTCAGTTTTCCTCTTGATATCAATTAATCCCAAGTATTGGAGACCTGACACTCCTCAAAGGTCAGTGGTGGCAGTTTACCATTTAATTGTGGAATGTTAAATATTAGATAAAATTAAGTAAAGCCCTACGACCGCTCGGAAACACCACAATAATAATAATAACAATGAGATAAAATATGATAATACAATAATATAATAATAATGATAATAATAATAATAACAATAATAACCATAATGGTAATAATAATAACAACAATAATAGTAATAATGATGATGATGATGATGATAATAATAATGATAATGTTATTTTATTATTATTATACTATTATTGTTGTTTTTATTATTATAATTATGGTTATTATTGTTATTATCATTATTATTTTTATTATTGTTATTATTGTTATTATTATTATTATTATTATTATTATTATTATTATTATTATTATTATTATTATTGTTACGCCGACCGCCTCGTCTCTCTATCACCAACACAAGGCTAGGCAGACGGCGTGCTATCCACAGGGTCGTGAACACTGAACAGCTCCAAGAGGCACCGAGCACCACAGTGTCCCAGAGCGTCCCAGAACGCACGAGGGGAAACGCCGTGGCGAGGCAGGCACGAAAATAAACACAAAATGACAGTCTTTCCTTTATTGACACAAGTTATTTTACCCGTACACTTTTCTATAGGCACAATACAGGGGGGAAACCAGCATGTCACACTGCACGATACAGCTTATATAACAGGGCAACACAAAGTATATCAGGTCACAAGGGCAAACACGAGGTCTTCACAGGAGCAGCACCCAACTCCGTCTCCTGGCTTGTTCCTCTGCTCCTCTGCTCACAGCCAGTTGCGTCATGTTTGCCCGGGTCCCTTCATGTTAACACATGCCCAGGTCATCCTTTTCATGTTAACACATGTTTCGCACAGAGACAAAGACCCACTGGCATAGCATTATTATTATTATTATTATTATCATTATCATTATGAATAATGCCTAAAGTATTTTAGAAGATATAGCCCCAG
>NC_051399.1:40572451-40574951 GCF_015228065.2 Penaeus monodon
AATTCCTTAGCGGTTTCTAAGCATACTATCCTGCGCCCTCGGCGTCCGCGGCTCCGCATCGCGGGGTCAGCGTCTGCCTAAGGTACCATCGCTTGCATTACGCTTTGTCGGTGCCTAGTTTATCTGGCGGATCTTCTGGCGGGTGGCTGATTATATTTGTTGCTTAATGGTAACCATTTTTAAATCTACCTGGTTTTTGTAATGTACTTACATACTGGCGGTTTGGCTGTTCCTTAGCGAATCTACTTGAGGGAAAACTGTGGTGTGTGCAATTTGGCTGTTACTCGGCGACCGGAGAGGCTTGTCATTTAATAATGATTTCGTAATTTGGTGTTATGTTCAGGTGGGGGGAGTGATCTTTTCGTAGATTCTATCTATCGTGGCAATCTCGATGAGCATTAGAACATGACCTTATTTAGCACAGTAATGAAATCTACCATTCCTAGTTGGCACTTTCTGGCATCCCTATTAGTTTAAAAGGTCCATGTATACCTGCTCTAATATTAAATTTTTATTTGATTTGTGGGACATATGGATCAATTATTTCTATTTTGGTGGATATAAGCTCTATATATTCACGAACTTCTCTTTTATGTAGCACTCTCACACATCACTTCTCACTCGTAATTTTTAGCACTTATTATCATCACTAACCCAACCACGACACCTACAAACACACACACACACACACACACAACACACACAAACAAAACACACACACACACACACACAAAACACACACACACACACCACACACACCACACACACACACACACACGTATGTATGTCTATATGTACATATGTGTGTGTGTGCGTGTGAAAAGCCCACAATACAAAAACTAGATTTATTTTTTGTATTGTGGGTTTTTCTTCCATATTATCAGCAAGGAAGAGTGTTTTACCATTATATATATATATATATATATATATATATATATATATATATATATATATATATATATATATACATATATATATGCATACATATACATATTTCTATATATGTATTTCTATATTTCTATATGTGAATGTACATACATACATACATATATATAATATAATATGATATATATTTTATATATACATATATATATATATATATATATATATATATATATATATATATATATATATATATATATATATATAATAAATCTTTGCAGATTTCCCAAATGGACGTCTACATTAAGTGTAGCTGCGGTTGGTGGCCTGTTCACGTAAATCCCGAAGACACAATTGAAAATGTGAAGTGCAAGATTGAAACGCAATATCCATTTAGGAGATATGTAAGATATGAAACTGGTCTTCCATTTCTCCTTTGCCGTATCTGGAACATACTGATCTCCTCCATCTTCCCTACATACCATCAATTTAGCAGACCAGCCATTGAACTCTCTGTCGTAAATGCCACTTGTAAAATCATTCGCGTCGCAGTGGATGTGCATTCAAAAATTTTAGACCTCAAGCAGGAAATAGCCAGGTCGGAAGGGTTTGCAGTCAGTCGACAGATCCTGCGAGTGGGGAACGAAGTGATGCAAGACGAGAAAACACTGAGGGAATATGGCATTGAGGAACATGCCGTCCTTTGGTTGGAGTTTCAGTCATCCAAAGTGTGCTGTGTGCTACTGGAACGAGTCGCTTCCTTTGTCTTAGGGATTGGGGTATTCCTGCAAGCGTATTTGTTTGTTTTGTTGCATCAAGTGATAGAACGTATATGTGATCTGCTGATATAGTAGATTGCGTGTGTGAGTGTGTATCCGAGTGCATGCGTGTGTGCAGATGTATTTCTGTAATTTATATCTAAGGTTACGTTTACAATATCATTCCAGTGTATGTTCAGCTTTTTCACGGATATAATAGCATTTATTACACATAAGTATTTTTCCGTATTTTGTATCAACTTAAAAGTAAGATGTATGATGTATGTTACATTCATTTACAATAAATCGGTTTCTTAGAATAATATTATTGATATTTTCCGTTTTCCTTTAACCCTTCAGTAGAAAGCAATGCATTTTAGTAATATAATTCTTTATCATTGGAAGAGCAGAAGACTGAAAAAGTCTGATGGCAGATGCGAAAAAATATATATTATAATCAGCAAATCAGAGGAAAAGTCGCAGTTATACCTGATACTCTCTCTCTCTCTCTCTCTCTCTCTCTCTCTCTCTCTCTCTCTCTCTCTCTCTCTCTCTCTCTCTCTCTCTCTCTCTCACACACACACACACACACACACATATATATATTATATAAATCTATATATTCACATATACACATACACACATATATAAACAGACACACACACGCACGCACGCACGCACGCACACACACACACACACACACACACACACACACACACACACACACACACACACACACACACACACACACACACAAAATATATATATATATATATATATATATATATATATATATATATATATATATATATATATATATATATATAACGGGTCTAGAACCCAATTACATTGGCTTGCAG
>NC_051399.1:40582568-40585068 GCF_015228065.2 Penaeus monodon
TTGTGTTTCCATACTTCCATTTATCTATTTTTTATTTATTATTATTTTACTTATTGATGTGTTAGTTAAGATTCCTTTCATTTTTTTTTTTAGCAATGCCTTTTTTTTCTGTAACCCTCCTACCATCCTCAGTAATGGTGCTATCTAAACATTTTAAAGTTATGTCCACATTTCATTACATATTTTTTGTTTTGTTTTGTTTTAATCTTAAATCTGAACACTTTTCGTTTATTTTTGGCCACTATCAGCACAGTGTCATCTACATACCGGATGTTGTCGGTGTTGCCTTCGGGATGTTTTATCTCTTTCATTGTCATTTCCACGTACGGTTAAAAATCGGGGGACCTAAAGCACTCTTCTGTTGCTGTTATTTTTACGTCTATCGTACCTATTTCTTCAGAGCATACGATTACTGCGGCGCGTTATTTCCAGGGTAGATGTTCTATCATTCTTAAGCCTCCCCCCTTATTTATAAGCTTTTCAATATTTTTAAGAAAGCTTCTTCTTTTTCTCTATTGAACGCCTTTTCATACTCTATGAAACACGAACAGACATCTTTCTGCTCTCCTATTAATCTGCAAGCATCCTTATTGAGAATATTGTACTTGTCCCCTTCCCTTTCATAAAGTCAGACTGTTCCCATGATATTTCTTGTCTTATTTTCATTTTTATTCTTCATATATATATATATATATATATATATATATATATATATATATATATATATATATTTTTTTTTTTTTTTTTTTTTTTTTTTTTTTTTTTACCTGACTCATGATAAGGTTCGATATTTGCAACACTCTCATGTACCTGATACTTGTGTTATTGTGGTGAATATTAATTTGCACATCTGTTCCGTGACAGCAGTGGAGCGCTACTTTCTGGATGTTATGTGCCGAAGCGATACACACGACATCAGGAAAGTGGCGCTCCACACATCTGTGTCTATAAACATCCGGAGGGTGGGGCTCCTCATATCTGTGCCTGGCTGACCAAGGGCTGCGCCTTCCTGTCGGAGCCCTCCTGAGTCTACCTTATCACAGGAAGCAGCCACTTCGCACCTTCCACTCCTTGAGCTTGGTTTACCCAAGGACCTTCCAGGTGACCTACATCTCCCCCTCGAGCAAGCCCAGCAACTCACCCCCCTTGTCACGGCCGGATAAATCTGACACTCCAGCCTGTGGAAGCAAGCGCCGCCCAGGAAGGAGCCGCTGAATAAAAGGGGGACATTCCCCATACCTCGGTAGAAGGAGTCCAGCCTGCGTCCACTCACCCTGAAGCGAATAGAGCCGAAAGCCAAGGCCACTTTCATTATCCGCCTTAAGTCCATCTCTCGTGTCGCTCACAACAGCACCGGTTTCATAAATTTTGTTCGCCGACTTGGCTAGAACTTCTAATGCAAAATTCGCCAATAGGTTCTAGCATCTCTATGTCTTTTTTCGTAATTACCAATAGCCTCTCACGTCGCTATAATTTTCATCGGTGTAGAATTTAATTTCCCGTTTTCTTCAAATTATAGCTTCTACATTCTTCTTCATCTTCTTTGTATAGATTTCAATAACCTCTTTCAACTTTTCTTTACTTACTTTTCTTCCTTTCAAACATTACTTTCATTGTTCTTTTTTTACTCCAGAACTTAAGAATGTCTCTATTTTATTTTCGCTATTTGATCGTACATCATACTCTGGTCTCTTGTTTTCAAATTACTCAAATTACAAATTCTATTCATTCCCATGATATTTATCTTTTTCTTTCCATGTTCTAAGCTATATATATATATATATATATATATATATATATATATATATATATATATATATATATATATATATATATATATATATATATGTATGTATATATAGATTTTTTTTTTCTTTTTGTCGGATAGAGTTACTTATTTTCTTCATTCGTAGAACATTATATTTGAGTGTTATCCTCCCATTCTGGATCTCGTAGAACTTCAAACTCTTTTTTTGTTCTATCTCTATTTCTTACTGCTTTCTTATATCTAGATTTCTTCACATCTTAAATCGTATAAATAAATACGTTTGAGCTTAATTCTAATTTTAGCAGGGAATATGATCGCTGCTGCAGTCTACAATTGTGACACAGCATTCCTGAATCTTACACCTATTTTAAAGAAGTCACTTTGATTCCTTATGTTACCTCCTGGCAACTTCACGTATATAAGTGTCTTGGATGATAACAAAACAAAGTGTTTTGTATGATTGTCCGTTGAATCTAATAGCACTCTATCCGATACTGCATAGACCCTTTCTACACATCGTGCTGTCCTCTTACACACTCAGTCTCCAACTTCCTTTCCTGTTATTTCTCCTACTCATGGCCATCTGACTTGACTTCTGCTCATCATATTAATATTTATCATACGCATCTGTTGTCTCACGTTGTCTAGTTTTGCTATCTGATGCTTGGTTCTTACGTTCAAGGTAGCGTCTCTGAGTATTTCCCTGTTTCGTAGAACTTTTTGTTCTTTGCA
>NC_051399.1:40590068-40595068 GCF_015228065.2 Penaeus monodon
AGCTGGATTAGACCTCTTCCGCCTTCTGATCTTGGGATATACATGCGGTCCACGTCTGCTTTTGGGTGGTGCATTCTTTCGGCTGATAAAATCTTGCGGGTCTTTCTGTCAAGATTCTGTATTTTTTGTTCAGTCCAGGCTATTATTCTGAAGCAGTAGGTAACGATTGGTACTGCTAATGTACTGATAGCATTGATTCTGGTGGTAGCGTTAAGTTGATTTGGTGACCATTCGTATCCGTCTATAATATTCTTTCCTGAACTTTTCCTTCGTCATCGCATGCTGGATTCCATCTCCTTCATTTATTACTAAATACTTGTAAGAATCTTCTGGATCGAGTTCTTTGATGGTCGTGTCGATGTCAATCTGGATGTTCTGGCTGTTTGTTAACTTTCTTTTTTGAAGGTAGCTTTAGCGCATTTCTCAAGGCCAAACTCCATTCGGATGTCATCACTAAAGGTTTTTACAGTGTGGAGGATGCCTGTTTGCTCTTTGTTCTTTGCGTAGGTCTTAAGATCATCCATACAGAAGAGATGATTGATTTTCTTTCCTGATCGTGTATTGTAGCCATATCCAGTCTCATTTAGCACTGATGACAGTGGAGTTAATGCCACACAGAACAGCAAGGGTGAGAGGGAGTCGCCTTGGAATATACCGCTGTTGATGTTAGCGGTCTTGATTTCAGTTGGCCCTCTGTGTGGTTTAAGACTAGAGTCGTGCTCCACTGTCTCATGTTCTGGGTCAGAAACTGAATGAGTATTGGTGAGATCTTGTAAATACTCAGGCATTTGAGAATCCAGTCATGAGGCACAGAATCAAAAGCTTTCTTGTAGTCTATCCATGCAGTTGTTAAGTTTTTCTTTCTGGATCTTCTTGTCTTTGATCATATTATTATTACTATTATTATTATTATTATTATTATTATTATTATCATTATTATTATTATTTATTATTATTAATTTTGTTGTTGTTGTTATTATTATTATTGTTAATAATAATAATGATAATAATAATAATAATGATAATAATGATGATGATGATGATGGTGGTGATGATGAAGATGACCGGCCAGTCTTCCTGGCGCATATCATCCTCTTCGCTCAGTGCTGGCTCAACATCCATGTCAGCGAGAGAAGCAGGTCCTGTATAATCCATAATATCTGCCTCGACTAGGGCACAGGATCAGCACATGACGTCACCAATACGTCACGGCCTACGCTCTGCGCATGCGCAATGGCGGGCAACACCGATCAGAGGAGCGTGGACACAAAACCTTATTTTTCTCCCTATTTTACAGGCTAAGTCCACAACTACCTTTTAGCAAACTTCCTTCGGGAATACAGCAAACCTTTATAGTGCTTGTAACAGCAGCAGATGTCTGGCAGGTCTGAATAAAGCAGGGAACAGTGGAAAATAGGAGAGCACACTCTGAGGCATTGTTTACATATCCCGGAGAGGAGACAGCCCCAGCAATGATGATGATGATGATAATGATCTTAATAATAATAATAACAATGATAATGAAAGAAAATAATAAACATACTGATAATGATAATCATCATCATCATCATCAATACTATTAATAATTTTATTATTATTATTATTATTATTATTATTATTATTATTATTATTATTATTATTATTATTATTATTACTGTTGTTGTTGTTATTGTTATTATTACCATTGTTGTTGCTGCTGCTGCTGTTGTTGTTGTTATTATTATTATTGTTGTTGTTATTGTTAATGCTATTATTATTATCATTCTTCATATTATTATTATTATTATCATCATTACTATTTTTTATTGATATTTTTTTTGTTATTATTATTATTATTATTATTATTATTATTATTATTATTATTATTATTATTATTATTATTATTATTATTATTTGTGCTGTCATTTTTATTCATTATTTTTATCCTTATTATTGTTATTACTACTACTACTACTCCTACTACTATTATTATTATTATTGTTGTTGTTGTTGTTTTGCATATTATTATTATTATTATTATTAATTATTATTATTATTATTATTATTATTATTATTAATTATTGTTATTATTAATTATTATTATTATTATTATCATTATTCTCATCATCATTATCATCATCTTCATCATCATGATCATCACCATCATCATTATTATTATTATTATTATTATTATTATTTTATTATTATTATATTATATATATATTATTACTATTATTATATATTATTTATTATATTATTATTGTTATTATTATTATTATATTTTATCATTTATCATCTATCTTCATTTTAGTTATATTATTATTGCTCATTATTGTTGTTATTTATTATTATTATTATTATATTGATAATTATAATTATAATTATTATTATTTTTATTATTATTATTATTGTTATTATCATCATCATCATCATCATCATCATTATTATCATTATTATTGCTATTATTATTATATTATTATTATTATATATTATATTACTACTACTATTACTACTATTGCTATTATTATAATAGTGATTATTATTATTATTTTATATCATCATCATCATCATCAACAACAACAACAACAACAACAACAACAACAGCAACAACAACAACAACAACAGCAACAACAACAACAACAACAACAACAACATTACCATCATCATTATTATTTTCACCAATATCCTTATTATTGTATTTTTAATTGTCATTAGTATTATTTGCGGAAGGGATTGTGGAAGTACATTTTTTTATAGCGATACTTACGTCGTTATGAAGGGTAATTATTTGGTTAGTGGACTGAGGAAATATATATTTTATAACAACAATTACCTCATGATGCAATCAACGTCTCCATTTCAGTACATTTCAAAGTTAAAGGAGTATGAAGTAAGATCTAAAAGTGATTGAATGGTTATCACTGACCTATCATTATTATCAGCTTATCATGCAATACTCAGAATTTCTTGAAACACGAAAAAAAGGAGTCATTTATAATGAAGTTGGGAGGAAAAATAAAGTGATGATTCTCAGATTAGCGCTATTTCATGATGGTCCAATTAGGAAGTTATGTGACAATGCCTTTGCATGATACATAAGAAAAATTATTAGAAAAGATGCGTCATAATATGTCATAATATCATGGCGGTTAGCCTCCATGTAGGAAAGCAGAATCTGATTGGTCTTTCACTATACCTGCTATAACCTCCTCTTGCCTAAAAGGATTAATTACATCTTCTCTCTCTCTCTCTCTCTCTCGCTCTCTCTCTCTCTCTCTCTCTCTTCCTCTCCAGTAATTTGGTTGTAGTCCATGTTTCTGATCGATAGGTCATAACTGGTAGGACACATTGGTTAAAGATTTTTATTTTTTAAACATAATGGTAAGGAGCCTCTTAGTTTGCCACTGTATCTGCCAAAGGCGCTCCAGCCTAAACTAACGCGTCGCTTAATTTCCTCATTGCTAGATTTGTTTGTTGTCCTAGGTATATATATACTTCTCCACTACCTCTAGCGCTTCGCCTTCTACTTGTATCTGTTCGAACTGAACTCTACTGTTGAACATGATCTTAATCTTTTTCTTGTTCATCCTAAGCCCAATTTTCAGACTTTCTCTCTTCAGATAATTTTTAGTTGCTGCATTTCATTTGCAGATTCACTGAAGAGAACAATATCATCTTTTTAGGTATTCGTCTCCTATTTTGATACCCTTTCCATTCCACTCTAGCTTTTTTAATGTTTCCTCAAAACAAGTTGTAAACAGTTTTGTTGAGATGGCATCGACCGGTCTAACACCTTTTTTAATTGGCATTTTGTCGGTTTCCGTGTGGAGCTTGATAGTTGCTATCCCATCTTTGTATATATCTTCCAGTATTTTACAATATACCTCCTCTACTCCCTGTCTTCGGATAGCTTCCAGTGCTGCTGGTATTTGTACAGAGTCAAATGCCTTTTCGTAATCGATGAATGCCATACACAGGAGTTTCCTACATTCGTTTATTTTTTCCTTTATTTGGGTGAGCGTGTGGATGTGGTCTGTTGGTGAGAATCCACTGCGAAAGCCTGCTTGTTCTCTAGGCTGGTTAGAATCCAGACGGTGGATAATGTGCCTAAATTGTAGGCTTGCAGCGGAGGGGTTGAAGGACGGAGGTGGGTGATGTGGGAGAGGAGGATTTAGGATGTTAGAATGGGTAGGTTTGGGGTTAGAGGGAGTTAGAAAGGTGATTTTGTATCTAGCAGTTTTTCGGAGAGATGCCGAATTCCTTAGCGGTTTCTAAGCATACTATCCTGCGCCCTCGGCGTCCGCGGCTCCGCATCGCGGGGTCAGCGTCTGCCTAAGGTACCATCGCTTGCATTACGCTTTGTCGGTGCCTAGTTTATCTGGCGGATCTTCTGGCGGGTGGCTGATTATATTTGTTGCTTAATGGTAACCATTTTTAAATCTACCTGGTTTTTGTAATGTACTTACATACTGGCGGTTTGGCTGTTCCTTAGCGAATCTACTTGAGGGAAAACTGTGGTGTGTGCAATTTGGCTGTTACTCGGCGACCGGAGAGGCTTGTCATTTAATAATGATTTCGTAATTTGGTGTTATGTTCAGGTGGGGGGAGTGATCTTTTTCGTAGATTCTATCTATCGTGGCAATCTCGATGAGCATTAGAACATGACCTTATTTAGCACAGTAATGAAATCTACCATTCCTAGTTGGCACTTTCTGGCATCCCTATTAGTTTAAAAGGTCCATGTATACCTGCTCTAATATTAAATTTTATAGATTTGTGGGACATATGGATCAATTATTTCTATTTTGGTTGGAATATAAGCTCTATATATTCACGAATCTTTCTCTTTTATGTAGCACTCTCACACATCACTTCTCACTCGTAATTTTTAGCACTTATTATCATCACTAACCCAACCACGACACCTACACACACACACACACACACACACACACACACACACACACACACACACACACACACACACACACACACACACACACACACACACACACACACAC
>NC_051399.1:40607568-40633270 GCF_015228065.2 Penaeus monodon
TTTCTTGACAAGGCAAGTTAAGGTTAAAAAAACGATTGGTTATTGGGTTTACTTGCTCAATGTCTGATGGGGCATTGATCTTTCTGGTGTTTTAAGCCGTTTAAGGTTGATTTGGTTGGGGGACATTTCGTATTCCGTTCTTTAAAATTTATTTCTTTTCCCTGAAATCTTTTCCTGCATCAATTTCCGCATGCTTGGGATTCCATCTCCTTTAATTTATTTTTTACTAAAAAATTTTTATTTTGTTTTTAAGGGTAAATCTTCTGGGAATCGAGTTCTTTGATGGGTTCGTACTGTCGGAATTGTCCAAAAAATCTGGATGTTATGGCGTTTGGTAAAAAAACTTTCTGTTTTTTTTGAAGGAAGCCTTTAAAGCAGGGGGGCATTTCTCAAGGGCCAAACCCTCCATGTTTCGGTGTCATTCACTAAAAAGGGATTTTTTACAGGGGTGGAGGGATGGCCATGTTTTGTCTTTGTTCTTTTTGCGTTAGGGTTTTCTTAGATTTCATCCATACAGAAGAGAATGATGATTTTTCTTTTTCCTTGATCGTGTTATTGTAGACATAAATCCAGTTCTCATTAAGGGCCCCCCCCCCACTGATGGAACAGTGGGGAGTTAAATGCCACAACCAGAAAACAAAAGCCAAGGGTGGGAGAGGGGAGTTCGGCCTTGGGAATATTTAAGCTGTTGATGTTAGCGGTCTTTCATTTCAAGGTGGCCATCTGTTTGTTGGTTTAAGGGGGGGAACTAGGAGGGGTCGTGCTCCCACGTCCTTTTCATGGTTCTGGGTTCAGGGGAAAACTTGGGAATGGGGAAGTTTTATTGTTTGAGATCTTGTAAAAAAAAATTACTAGGGGCCATTGAGGGGAATCCAGGTTTTCATTGAGGGGGCCAACAAGAATTCAAAGGGGGCATTTCGTTGTTTATAGTCTGTTATCCAACTTTTGTGGCAGGGTTTTGTTAAAGGTTGTTTCTTCTGGATTCTTTCGTTGGGTTCTTTTGGATCACTATGATTTATTTATTAGTTATTATAGTTAATTCTTTTTAATTTAGTTATTTTATTCATCATTTATTATTATTATTATCAATTTGATCTTAATTAACTTTAAAATTTTTTACTATTTAATTTTAAAGTTCTTTGTTGCTGTTGTTACTTATATTATTTGTTTTAATAAAATAATTAATGGATTTAAAAAAAAATGAATTAATAATTGATCTGATGGTGATGATCACTTGATAGGGTGCGGTGATGATTGGAAAGGATTGGGGGGACCCGGCCAGTTTTTTCTTTCCTGGGGCGCGGGCATATCATTTTTCCTCTTATTGTGTCAGTGCCCGGCTCCAAAACCATTTTTTCCATGTCAGACGAGAGAAGGGGCAAGGGGGTTTCCTGTACAACCCATTATATCTGGACTCGGGGACTAGGGGGCCCCACAGGGGAATCAAAGCCAACCACTGGAGGGGGGGGTCCACCCCAAAAAAATAAGTCACGGGGCATAACACCGCTTCTCCCTCTGGCCCGCAGCCATGCCCCGCAACTGGGGCGGGGCAAAAAAAAAAAAAAACCCAAACGAATCCCAGGAGGAGAGCGGGTTTGAAGCATGGGAACCAACAAAAACGAAAAAAAAACACCGGGGTTAGGGGTTGGAGCCGCGAGGGTGACAGGGCGTAAGGGCCACACGACCGGGGGGGAGGGGCCAAAAAGGCCTGGGGGGGGGGGTGGGGAATACAGCAAAAAACCCTTGATAGTGCTTGGGGAAAAAAAAAAAACAGCAGCAAGAGGGGTTCTGGCAGGGGGCGGGGAATAAAGTCGGGGGCCCCCCTCCCCACCCCCCCCCCCCCCCTCCCCCCAGCGCCCCCCCCCACGCAAAAAAACAGTGGGACAAAAATAATAAAGGGAGGGGAGCCCTCAACCACTGAGGGGGGGCGGGGGCATGTGGTACCACGAACGACCGAAGAAGGACGGAAACAAGGCCCAGCAAGGGTATGAGGAGAGGAAGGAACTGAGTTGGTCACGGGAAGTGAAGAATAAGAACACCTATACAGGGGTAGGAATGAAAAATGAAAAAAAAAAACAGTCGAAGTAAAAAACACCAGGAGCAACCATAAATAAAAGGGGAGAAGAGAAAGGTGCAGTCAGCCCAGCAGCGCAACAGACAACGGAGGAAATAGAATTTTAAGTATGGAGGAATTTATTTATGATTCACTTAATTTCATTTATCTATATTAGTTATGTAAGTATTTATATAGTAGTATGTTGTTTGTTGTGTCTAATTGGTGTTATTAGACTCCAGTGGGTGTGCCCTGCATCTGCTTTGCGCCTCGGTTCTTGTGCGGTGTTATTATTATTAGGTGCGTTGGTACTTCGGGGCGGTGTAAAAATTGCGTGGATGAATGTTTTATCATGTTCTTTTTTTCAAAAATTATGAGTTGTAGTGATTATCATGCTTGACTGATGTGTGGATCTGGAGTTAGTCTGGGTGTGGTTATTATATTATTAGTATAATTATTTACTGTGAATTTTGAAGATGATGAATGTTTTATTAAATTTATTATTGGTAGTATTAAAGGGTTTGGTTGTTTTGTTCTGTTTCGCTGTTCGTTGGTGGGTTATGGTGTGAAATGTCAGTTAATGTATTGGTGTTAAGTAATGTAATGTGTGTATGATGAGTTCGCGTTGGTTGGTATTTTATGATTAGGTTTAATTGGTGGGCTTAGTGCCAGTGTTTGTTTATTTTGCCATGGATCTGGTGGTAGTAACCTATTATTGTTAAGTTTTTATCACTTACTAACATTTTAACTGTCTATACTTTTTTACTTATCTAATTAATTTTTAATAAAATGGGTTGTGTTGTTTGGTTTTTTGGCATTATATTTATTTTCTTTAAAACTTACTTATTAATTTTTACATAATTTATTTGTATTTATTATTAATTTTATTATTTATTATTATTTAATTTATAATTATTATTTCTATTATTTCATTTTCCAACGAATTCTTATTTATTAGTGATGGAATTATTAATTGTCTCTATTATCATTTCATTCTCATCCAATTAGTATTTCACAATTCGAATCAATTGAGAGGAGGGAGTAGGCAGGGAAAGGGGAGGTGCAGCAGACCCAGTGAACGGCAAGGGGGGGAGAAGCAAAAGCAAGGAGGTCACAAATACACCCAAATGAATCAGGCAGGTAATTGACCGGAAATGAGTGGGGCGAGGAGGGGGAGGGAGCAGGAGGATGTAATGGGCGAGTGAGGGGACCCGGCATGATGGAGTAGGGGGTGAGGATGGCAAAAAAAGCAGGAGGCCGCAGTAGGGAAAGATGGAGACAGAGATTGAGGAGGTAGTTAATTTATAAATGAATTATGTGGGGTGACGAGGGATGAGGATTTTGTGTATTGGGATGGGTCGTTTAGTGAAGAGCGGGGGTAAGGTCAATTTATCAGGCTTGTTCTGCTACAGGGTGCAGGTGGTGGGAGTGATCATTATTTGCGGAAAGGAGGTGGGGGTACCGGCAGGCAGTAGGTAGGTATGGTGAAGCTGGTGATGAGAAAGCGATAGGGTCCAGTGGGGCAGGACGTATATGGGATAGAAGGGTTAAAGGAGTGCAAGTGTCACTCAATCAACTCGGCCATCTGCATCAGTGGGCAGCGTGGAAAATACACAGTGAGGGAAGGCCATTAGGATGGGGGGAGAGGTGAAAATGGGATTAAAGGGAGGGGGTATTTATTGAGTTGTTATTGCGGGGGGTGGGGTAGTAGGAATGGTGGAGTGACGGGAAGTGTAGGGGAATTGGAGGAAGGGGTTAATGAGGAATAGATTATCATTGGACATATAATTTTCAAAGGGCAAAACAGGTTATTATGATATAAGGTGGTTTCAGTAATTTATCCGCTTACTAGTAGGATTGATTATTGTAGCATATTTGGCTAAGTTATTTGGGTATCACTACAGTAATTACGGGAAGTTAGGACCCCGAGGATGTAGGAAGTAAGTAATAGGGGGGGGATTTTTATCCCAATGCACTCCGCCCAAAGATCAACGCCCAAAAAACCATGCTCAAAAATTTAGTTATTTGGGTTAGGGAGTCGGAAATGAGTAGTGGGGTATTTTGAATTGTATTGTAATGTATTATCATCAGTAATCACCGCAAGTCCATGCCAGCAACTATTCCATTGGAAGTGACCATTATATGTGGCTCAGGGATGAGGTATGGTACTGGAGTAAGTAATGTAGGCCCTAAGATTACGAAAGGCGGGTTGTACGAAATGTACACTGGGGGCTATTGCTATCTTTATTTTAATTATAGTGGATGCTATAGTAGTATTGTTCTCGATATGCATTCAAACTTTGCCATACATTCCAATCACAAACCAAATAACAAACAACAATACAAACATCAAATAAAACAAATCAAAGCCACACAAACACCTAAATCAACAAAAACAACAAAAAACACAACAAACACAATACAAAACCAAAAAATAACAATAAAAAACAAACCAAACACAACAATCCGCAAAACCCAAAAAACAAAAACAAGAAACAAAACAGTTACCCATCACATTAATTTCCATTTGTCCATAACAAAATGATCCTATTCTTAGTTCTTGTATTTCTTAAAATTGTTCTCTTCCCATATTTAAGTATATTTGCCGGAAACTGGGTGCGCATGGTGGGGGGGACAAGTACAACCAACATTTTTTTTCATTAGGGGCGGGGATTTTTACAACGTTTAACGGTTTTCGTTTGATGAAGGGGGGTTTTACAAAACATCTCCCTCCTTAAATTGAAATCTTTGGGGGTTAGTGCCGGTGGGGTGGACCTGGAGGGAAAACCCTCAAACCCCCACAGCAAATATCCATTTACGTATTATATAAAACCAAACCAAATTACCCCTCCCCCATTGGGGGCATTGGTGGCCAATCAACTGGTTCCATTTCTGTTCAGTTAATTTACATTACCACTGTGTTTTCAAAATAAGTTTAACCCCACTCAGTCGACGCAACCGAACCTAAACACTCGTTAACGACCCTCTTGGTGAAGCTTTAAGATCCAAAAAGTTCTAAAAAACAAAGTGCAATTGGGGAATGGTATTCCACACTGACCTATTTTCATTAATTTATTTCAAGGTGTATCATTGGCAATTGATTAGTACTTCAGGGGGAAATTTTCTGGAAAAACACGGAAAAAAAAAAGGGAGTCATTTATAATGGGAAGCGGGTTGGTGGAGGAAAAGAAGTAAACAAGTTGCGGAGGAATCTCTCCAGATTTTTAGCCCCCGCTATTGTTTTCTCCACATGATGGTACCCAATTTCTCCTAGGAAAAGTTAGGTGGGGGGGGGGGCCGTAGGGGCAGGGACCACCAATCGAACTTTGCAATATTACCTATCATTACCAAGGACCAAAAAAACACTCATTTATTAGAAAAAATGACCCTCGACAAGTGTGGCGTACCATCAATTATGTTCCAACATTTCCAAGAATTTAAACCCTTATTTACATTCATGGGCAGGGTAAGCCTATCCACATGTAGAAGAAGAAAGCAGGGGAAGGCAATAATGACTTGAGGTCTCCTTTTGCTAACCCCCCATATCTTTACACATGTGCAATTTTAACTTAAAACCCCTTCCTTCTGCCTTAATTCTAAAAATAAGAGGATTGTTAAAAGTTAGAAATTCTCACCCTAACACCCCTACTCTTACTCCTTAACCCTCTTCTATATCTTGACTACTGTATCCTTACACTACTGTATTTGTTATCTCCGCGATCTGCCTTTCTTAAACCTATGCACCTCATCATCTTCTCCCTCTGTTCCTCTTCCACTTCACACCAAACGTGACTCTCCATTACTCCTCTATAAATTTGGGGTTGTCAGGGTAATCTCCCGCCATTTTGGTCAATATGTATAGAACTCTAAGGGGGGTCAACAAACTTGGTTATCATAGGACCCCCTACAACCAATTTGCGTTTTAAAAAAAAGATTGTATATTTGTTAAAAAACCATAAAATGGTAAAGGAGCCTCTTATAGTTGTTGGCCACTGGCTGATTTGCCCAACAAGGGTCTGCTATTCTCAAAGTAAAAAATACTAAAAAAAACACACGTCGAAGGCCTTAATTTCTTCTCCTTTTTCATTGGCTACCACCTTACCAGGGGATTGTGTGGTTGGTTGCCTAGGGTAACTCAATGTTATAAATTTCTACTTTCTTTCCCAATAACCTTCTAACTCGCTTTCCGCCCCACTAATCTTACTTGGTATCTGTTTCCGAAAACTTGGGAACTTCTACGGTTTGAACATGAGTCTTATAATCTTTTTTGTACCCCTTGTTTTATTCCCCTAAAAAGAACAATTTTTTTAAGGGTATCCCTTCCTCTTCAGGAATTTCAAGTTTTTTTAGTTCTGGACCTGCCATTTTTTACATTTTTTGCAGGGGGATTTTGCACTGTGAATAGAGGGAAAACAAAACATAATTATTCATCTTGTTTTGTAGGGGTTAAAAGTTTTCGGGGTCTCCTAATTTTTGGAGTACACCTTTCCCATTGTTTCCCACTCGAGCTTTTTTTAAATTTGTCTTCATTCAAAAACCAAGTTGGGTTTAACCACATATCAAAAAACACAAAAAACAAACAGTGTGTGGGTTGAAGATTGGGCATTTTCGGCCCGGTCTAAAACAACACTTTTTTTTTACAATTGCTATTTGGTCGGGGTTTCACGTGGTTTTGTGGGAAGTCTTGGGATTAGTTGCTATTCCCCATCTTTTTGTTATATATTTCTTTTCCACAAGTTATTTTTTATTTACAATTTTATTATACCCCTTCCTTCTACTTCCCTGGTTCTTTGGGGATAGGGCCTTCCAGTTTTGCTGCGGTATTTGTACAGAGTCAAAACAAAATTTGCCTTTTTCGTAAATCGATTTGGGGAAAATGGCCTTTTACACAGGGGGAGCCTTTCCTACATTTCGTTTTATTTTTTTTTTTCCTTTTTATGTTGGGTGAAGCGTGTGGGGGGGCATGTTGCGTATGTGTGCCGTTGAGGAAATCCTCCATCTGCGCCGAAATAAAGCCGGGCTTGCTTGGTTCTACTAAGGCTGGTCTAGGGGGAAATATACAGCGGGGGGGGGGGGAGCGGACGGTCGGGATTTTACAATGTGGGTCCTAAAAACATCTTGTAGCTTTGCGCCGGATAAAAGAGGGGTTTTGAAAGGGGGGACGGGGAACAGGGTGTGGTTTGATGGTTTTTGCGGGGAGCGGCGAAAGGCGATTTAGTGATGTTTTTAGTGGACTAAAGCGGGGGCGAAATGGGGTAGGTTTTTGGGGGGTTAAGAGGGTAGTTAGGCGGAAAAAAAGGATTCTCGATTTTGTAATCTCAGCAGGTTTTTGGGAGCGAGGGGACGGGGGAGATATTGCCGAATTTCCCTTTAAAGGGCGGTTTTTTTTCTATAGCATTATACTATTTCCGTCGCGCCGCCCCTCGGCGTCCCCGGCGGCTTTCCGGGACTCGGCCCCCTTTTACCTACGGGCGGTTTATCTCAGTAAAAAGCGTTTTTTCATGCCTGCCTTAAGGGTTACTCCAACGCTCTATTTTTGCATTTTCTACGGGCTTTGCGTCTGGTTTTGCCTCAATAGGTTTTAATTATTTCTGCGGCGGAATTCTTCATGTGCGGGGTCCCGGATGAGTATATTTGTGGGGCTTTAATGGAAAACCATTTTTTCTTTAAAATCTATAAAACCTGGGTTTGTGTATGTTTCAACTTCACACTAAACTGGCGGTTGGGGGCATGTTTCAGAACTTTTAGCCGAATCTAACTTGAGGGGAACAACAAACACTTGTTGCGGGTGTGTTGCAATTTTGGGGCTGTTTTACTTTTCGGGGGGCGACCGGGGGGGGACAAGAAGGGGATTTTGTCATTTTAAAATTATATTGATTTCTCGTTTCACTTAATGTGGGTTGGTATCGTTCAGGGTTTTTGGGGGGGGGGGGGGATAGAAACAAGTATCTACAGGGAATTTTCGGTGTTCGTAGAGTCTAACGACTAGCGTTTTGGCCAATCGCGAGGGGAGGCATTTAGGTGGACTAAAAAAAAAAAAAACATATTTCGAACATTAAATTGATTAAAGCCCACCACCAGAAAATTGAAAATCTTAAACCATTTCATAGTTGGCCCACGTGTGCGCGCGGTCGCAGAATGATCCCACTATCGCCTTCCCCCTCGTGTAGTGTAAAAAAAGGCAAAAGGTGCCATGGTTCTTATTAAACTGAGCTACTAATTATTAAAAAAAATTTTAAGATTTCCCTCGAGTTGGGGTGGGGGGACATCACGGGATCAATTTTTATTTCTATTTTTTGGTTTGGGGGATTATAAGCTTCTATACTTTTTCATTCACACGGACACATTCTCTCTTTTTTTTTATGTAAAGCACTCCCTCAACCAAACATCAAACCGGTTCTCAGCGTAATGGTTTAGCACCGGATTGTATTTCATCCCACTAACCCAAAAAAAAAAAAACCTAAACCCAAGCGACCAACACATACAACACAACACCACACCCAACAACCCCCACCCCACCCACAAACAAACCCAACCAAACCAACCAACCCCACACCAACCAAAACCACACACACCCACCCAACAACCCACCACAAACACACCGCAACACCACCCCACCCCAACAACACACCAACCAACAACAAAAAACAACCCACCCCCCCCCCACCACAACCACCGTGGTATGGTACTTTATATGTAAATATGTGTGGTTGCTGTGCCCGTTAGATGGATAAAAAGACCCACCAATTAACAAAAAACATAGAATTTATTTTTTTGTATTGTGGGTTGTTTTTCTTTCCCAAATATTAAATTCCAGCCCAAAAAAAGGAAAGGAGTTTTATTTTTTACCCCCCATTAAGATATATACTATACCTATTAATATATATAAATACATTATTTCATTAATATATTTATTAATAATAAATTAATATACTATTCATAAATTATACTTATTAATGTCCATAAAAAAAAAAACAATAATATACCTTTATTCCTTCTCATTTTATTCATGTATCTTCTATTATTCTACTTATGTTGAAAACTTTACATAACCATTATCACTAATATGTAATATAATATTTTAAAATATTGATTATTATACTTTTTAATAAATATTCTTAAAATACTGTATTAATATATAATAATATATATATAATTAATATATTATATATTAGAATAATTAGTATTAACGATTATATTTATTCAAAATAAATATTTGGACAGAAGTTCTCCCACAAAAATGGGGAAGGGTTCTAAAAATGGTAAAAAGGTATAGCTGCGGGGTTTGGTGGCCATGGGTGGGCACGTTTCTACAAATTCTTATTCACCCGAAATAGGCGAAAGGTACACTCACAACCAAATACAACAACCATCTGGAAAAAAATAGTTGAAGATGCCCAGAATTCGAAAAAAAAACCGGCAACAATTTAACACAAAGCCAGACTATAGGAGAATGTCAATACGATAAAATGGAGCAAAAAAAAAAAAACACTGGTTCTTCTTCACAACATGTGTACTTACTCGTGGACAGTATTGTTGCGGCGCGCGAAAAACCCTACCAAACATGTAATATCGTTGCCTAACCATACGATGCTGACCACACCTCAACATCTTATTAACAAATCCAAATTCAAAAAAAATTTAAAGTCCAGGGGACCAAGGGAACAGTGAACAAAAACTCACTCATGGTTCAAGTAACACACAAATTGGCCAATTGTTAACAAATTCAATTTTTTACGAGATAGCAGTCGTTTACAGCAGGTGGATGTTGACCAAACAATTTTCAAAAAAAAAAATTTCGTTTGAGCGGGGGGGGGGGAAATCAAGCGGGAAGGGGGAAAATTTAGCACAGGGGGGTCGGGGGGCAAGGTGGTTTTGAAAGAGTAAATTCAGACAGCAAAAATCATTTTTGGCATAGAGTTGGGGGGATAAAAAAACACTGGAAGAGAAAAAATTAATTGGGGGAAAATTGGACAGGGACAAAACAACAAAAATTTAGAACACCGTAATTATTTTTTAGGTTGGAGATTAGTTTTCCAACAAAGTCAATATCATCAAAAACAAGTGTGAGGGCTCCCATGTTGTGATTACCGGAAACCAAAGGGTGAGTTCGCTTTTCCTTTGTTATTTTAGGGGATTGGGGGATCATTCCTGCAAAAAGGGGGGCGTTTTTAATTATCGTTCTGTTGTTGTTTTGTGCATCCCCCCAACCGTGATTTAGCGGAAAACAAACAAACAACGTATATCGTTGACTCTGCCCTTTGACCTAAGTTTGTTAAGTCTCCCTCCCGGCCGCCCCTTTTGTGGTGATGTGTCGTAACACTTTACCTGACAGCTTCGCCCATGCGTTGGTGCGCTCTGGGGCAAGATGTATTTCTGTCAATCTTCTAATCCTTTTTAAAGGTTTCCGCTTGTCCAAATATCCCCATTTTCCAGGGTTTTGTTATGTTCCAGCTTTTTCCAATCGGGGGATTACTACACTAGTGGCATTACCATCCATTTATCATACAATTAAGGTAATTTGTTTTCCGTATTTGGTTACTCCAAACTTTAACACAACCAGTTATTCAAGATTGTGTCAGTGGATGTATGTATCATACATATCATGTATTCACCACATTAAATCAAAATCGGTTTTTCTTAGAATAAATATTATTTGGAGATTTATCCGTTTCCTTTAACCTATTCAGTAGAACACAGCAATGGCAAATCTTTTAGTTCTTATATAGACTTAATTGCTATTATTCAATCCTTTGAACATGCAGGATAATCGAAAGAGCAGAATAGAGCATCCTGAAGACTAAAAGGTCTGGATGCGAAGGTATCCCGGCAGAGAAATAAATGAGAAATAAAAAAAATATTCATTAATCATTATAAACCTTCAGCGAAATCAGACCGAGGAAGAAACTAGTAGACGCTAGTAACATACTATACCTGTAGACTCTCTCTTTTCTCATACTCTCTCTAATTCCTGCTAATCTCTCCTTCTCTTAATACTGAAAAGTACTTTCTTCTAACTCTACGGCTATGAACCGTTACCCTCTTCTCTTATGTCTCGTGAACCTCTCTACATCGTCTACCATCAATCCCCCACTCATCGACTTGACACAGGAGCGTTACATAGCTGGTAAAATCCAACCTTTTGCTGTCAACGTTTAAATTACCACATTCACACACCAATATATTCACATAGTTCTTGATATAAAAACTGCAATTAAATGAGTTGCAGTAGCAACATGCTATTCACAGCACGTATGAACACTTAACATGCAATTGAACTTGAAGTAACACGCCGCAGATACGAGACGTCGAGCCATGATCTCACCTAGCCAGCCGCCTACGCAACGGATAGTCTTCGAGATGAACTCACCGTAAACCACGTCGGTACCGTAGGCGCAACACACTCAAAACAACTCAACACACACAACACGTACAAGACAAGTAGCGACACAACACCTCGACCCGCACACAGAACAATCGCCCCACCCATCCCCAAGCACGGACTACATGCAACAAAGACAACTACATCTAAATATAACTACAGTAGAGTAATATATATTATATATATATCCCTATTATTATTATTCCCTTTTATCTCCTAATATCACTATCAATTATATTATTATAATTTAATTTAATCTATTAATTGCTATATACTATAAGAAACGGGGAGTCTAAGAAACACCAAAATTACAGTTGTGGCTTTGCAGGCTCGGAGGGTAATTTATTAATTGATACCTTGTGTATATCAGGGGGGGCCTTTCGGGAGCAACTCCTTTTATTCTTTCTGGAAAGGACGTTGGCACCCCACCACCTCAGTTTATAAGCAATCATACATTCCCTAACTAAAAAACCTACAACTACACAAACCAACTGTTCTTACAGTTATTTACGGGGTTTAAAATCGGTCTTTGGTGGGGCTCCTCGGCCACCGCGGCCGCAAGGGGAAACGGTTCCCCAAGGTTCAAGTGATACCTTTACCAAGGAGGAGAAGGGGGAGAGCCTAGGGGCCGAAAAACAAAACATAAGGCGCCAGCCGGTTCGGGGTTCAGGCCTTAGGGGGAATGATAACTCCATCCGAGGCGGCATAAGGTTTCAATTCTCCAGGTATAAGTGTTGGAGAGGGGACTCGTATTATCCTTCCAATGGGCTGGCTGAAAGGGCTGAGGGCAAAGTTACAAGTCCAAGCCCAGCGTACTTGGCAAGAAAAAAAACAAAGGCCAAACTGGCGCAGCCAGTGGGGGTAGCACCGGGCTGGCGTGAGGGTTACAAGGGCGTTAAGGTATGCTTTCTTTAACACTGCCCGCTCCCCACGGTACCATTTGCTGGGCCCCCAACACCCTAAAACTTTTTAACGGCCATGCGGAACCTCGCACGTGAAAACACTATTCTCTTCAGGTTACTGCTACAAAGGGGGGGTGATCTAAAACAACTGGATAGGTAATTCCTCGTTCTTCGGAAGAAAGGGTTTGTCATAGTGGGGCAATCTTTCATTGGGCTGCTTCGTTCCCCAATTTGGCTTGATTCTTAATTTCACATACCTTAGGGGATCAAATGTAGGACAAAAGTGGGTACGAGTCACGCTCGAAGTACCACACGTCCTTCGAAAAAAAAGATCTTCAGCCCCACACAGGGTTCCTAAATTCCGGGGACACTTAAAAGGGTGGGAATTTCGGTTCTAGTGGACTCACATACTTAGTTCCAGTTTAGACAATTTCCCCAAAGGGCCAAAAAAATACAAACAGATACCCTACGGGTTGCCAAGGCGTTCATATTTCCAGTACAACCACGGGGTCTCAACAAAAAAGCAACTTTTGCTCGTACAGGGTACATATATCTCCGCCGCGCGGTTATCTTCTCCCACACCCACACCCACACTATTTCCCTTTTTCATTTTAGTAAATCCGGTTATTCAGTACCCGGACAAAGCTAGGGGCTGCTCCACGCCGTCGGGCGGACGGGCAGGGGGGCGGGGCTTCCTTCGTTGGCCGGGGTGCGCGGCTTCGGATAAAAACACTCTGCCCTACTACCCGGAAGGCTTCTCCTTGGGGACGAGCAGCGGTTGGGTGGAGAAACCTGGGGAATCATTGGCAGGACCCGTGATCCGGTCGGCAAGGCAGCGACAGGCCTTCTCACCGCTCCATTGCTACCCAGGCTCCACCTTTTTCTGGCCCGCAAAGGCGGACAACTGCGGCTAGTGTGCCGATTATATCCCGCGGGGCTAAAAGAGGTTCGTCTAATCTGGCATTGGTGTTATCCAGGACCGGGATCAGATCTACACGTGATGGGAGGGGCGGGAGGCATGGCAAGCACACAATAAAAACGGTGCCCGTTCCAAACTTTACAAGGGTAGGAAACGGGGCCCGGCCGGGAACGGTGGGGGCGGGGGGGGGGGTGTTTATCTTGACCTTTCCCAATTTTACCCATTCACGAGCCCGGCCCATTCTCCTTCTAAAATGGGGGGTGGGCATACAGCGGGCAGCCTGCGGGGGAAAACACCAAAACCTTTTTTCACATTATACTTGTACGCCAAAAGGTTTTCTTCCTTCGCGTTCTGGCCCCGTGCGGTCCGGGGGGGAACCTGCCCAACTAATTTATTAAAGGGGGGAAGAACCCTAAGGGCCACCAGGACAGTTTAAAAAAAGAAAAAAAATGTGAAACAAGCATGGACGCGGCAACCAAATCCAGGACACGGGGAAAAAGGGTGAGGGGTGTTATCTTACCCACCTAAGGAACGGGTATTTATGATAAAAATTTTCGAGTTTTTTTTTTTTTTTTTCAATGTTGGTTTTTTTTTCAAAAATTACTTATTTTTCGGTCTTTCTCTGATTGTCTGTGTGGTTGCTCCGTTTTTTTCCTACCTTTTTCACCAAAAAAGATTAATAAAAAGAAAGGGGGCAAACGAGGAAAACAACAAGGGGGGAACCAATAGGCAATACTGCGTGAGGGGGAGGGGGGGAAGTTTTTCTTTCACAAAGTTAGCGGGCCAACATTAAAACCAAGTGGTGACAACCTAGCTGGGGAAAAATACCAAAACCTCCATCTTCGGGATAATACGAATAATGAATACGGAGTAAGATAAAATGGGAACAAAACGGGGGGGGGGGACAAAATGGCAAACCGGGCCCCGAACCAAGGACCCAATTTTTAAACTTAGGAAAAAAACCACCTCACCCAACAGAGGGGTTCGTTCCCCCCCACCAGAGAACAGGAAATGACAATAATATAGGATGGTTTAAAAAACACCGTCTTTTATAACATCCCAATGTTCCACGAGACGGAAGGCCACCTTTTGTTTCCACCACCCAAACAGGGGGAACGGCGTGGTTATGTGTGGTGTGGAGGCCAAGTGACAAGGGGGGCCTAGTCGTTAATGTGAGAAAGGGGAAACTAAGTTGAGGAGGTGACCCAATTACCCACTAAGGAGTACTCAATTGGGGAATCATATACAAAAACCTCCCCGGGGAAAAATTATTTTAGACGGGGCCAGGTTCACTATTAACAAACAACAAACCCCAAAACAAAAAAAAGCCAAATTTCGCTCATACGGTTTATTATCTTCACCCGCCCACCCCAAAGACTCATTTTATTTATTTTCTCAAAACACTACTAACACTCTTACTCATCATTTCTGGACTAGACTTTTCACAACAAACAAAAACATGCTAATTGAATATGCGGGGGAAAACAGAATGTTATTACGCAATATGGGACACATGGGGGGAACTGGGCTGAAACCATGGAAAAAAATAATATACCAAAAATAAATTCGGCCCCAATCCTTTTTTTTATTACACCAGGGGAAGCAAAAACATCCTTCGTCGGGGGGTCAGAAATTCTGGAAAAATTTTGCCGGAGGGTTTACATTGTCTACGCTTTGGCAACGGGTTTTTTTCAGGACTTCAATTTTCTCTAAAAAACAAACTCAAAAGAAAATAAAAACGGGGGGGGAAATTTTTTTTTTTTTTCCTTTATTCTCGAACCCCAAAATTTGCCGTTTTTATATGGGGGGGGGGGGAAACTGAGAAGGAAGGGAGGGGACCTTTCGAGCCCAGGGGGAATATGAATAACCGGGCTCTCTTTCTGCGGTTATCCTGTTAATGGGGGCGCTTCGCAAACAAAATTTCCCGAAAAAAGGGGGATTTT
The DNA here is from genome assembly GCF_015228065.2 of Penaeus monodon. Lineage (NCBI taxonomy): Eukaryota > Metazoa > Arthropoda > Malacostraca > Decapoda > Penaeidae > Penaeus > Penaeus monodon. The sequence continues at coordinate 40,622,768 of NC_051399.1, forward strand.
ATATTTAATAAGTTTTTTCAAAAAGGAAAATTCACACAAAATTTTTTTTGGCTTGGGGTTGTTTACACAAAAAAACATTGCAAAAAGGCGGTGGGACTCTTCCTTGAGGGGGGCACAGGGAAGGGGGGAGAAAAAGGAAGGGGGGGGGGAAAAAAAAAAGGGCTGTGAATTAATTTAAGGCGGGGGGAATTAACTGGATTCTAGGGTTTAAAAAAAACCCCTTTTAGTTCCCTACATTTAAATTAATTGGGACATTAAAAAACCCCGGCGGGGGGTCACCCCAACCGAACTCCAAAAAAAAAGGTGGCGAAAAAAAAAAAAAACTTAATTAAAAAATACTTTACGGTTTAATTGGTACCTTTTTACCTTTTTCGGGGAAAAACGGGGGGGACGGAGCGCAGGGAAATTCTTAATTAAGGCGCAAACCCCGGGGGGGGCAAATATCGGGCAAATTTTTCTGTGCAATTATTTTTTTTGATATAGGGAGGGAAGATCTTACCCGCTTTATTTATTCAAATAAATTTAATTACAATTTAATGAAAAATAAATTTATGTTTTACATGGCTTTGGCTTCTAAAGGGACGGCCCGATTTAGAAACGTGTTTCACCAAAAAAAAGGCAAATTAAACAAATTTTTTGTTTTTTGCTTTTTTAAGGTTAAATTTCCCAAGGGGGGGCGCCCTGGTCAAAAAAACAAAAAAAAAAAAAAATAAAAAAAAAAACTAACCAAAAATACAGGGACCAACCCAAAACGCATTCACAAAAGAACCCCATCCCACGGTCGCCACCGGGAACACGGGGACCAAAAAGAAGCAAAAATTTTGTGAGGGGGTTCAGGGTCAAGGGGGGACAGGGAAAAAAATAAAAAAACTTTTTTTTCTAATCCAAAACTGGGGGGACCCGCCAAATGCGAAAGAAAAAAGGGTACGGGTTCCAGGGCGGGTGGGGCGTGGGGAGGAAAAAAAATTGAAAAAAAAAATTGGGATACCTTGTGATTAAAGAGGGGGAAAAATTCACGAAAAAACCGCGTTAAAAAATTCGTTTCAGTTGGAAAAAAACAATTATAAAATCTCTAAAAATCGAGAGGGGAAAAAAAATTTATAAAATATACGTAAGTTAAAAACAAAAAACAAAACGAAAAACGGGATATCAATGTTTATTGGTTTGCAATTTTTTTACTCGGGAACCCACCAACGAAAAAATTGCGCATCTGGGGGAGGTGGACGGGGAATAAGTTGGGCGGGAAACGGTGCCAATTTTTTGCTGGCTTTTTGCATTTAGAACCTTTTAAAAACCCAAACAAAAAAAAAAAACAAAAACGGCGGCTTGCTCTTAAAAACACCATTGGTTATGGAAGAAAAGGGGAAAGGGGGAAAAAGAACAAAATTTAAAAAAAAAGGGGGCCCCAAAAACAAACAATAAAACAAAAAACCATGGAACTTAAACGTTTTCTGTTTTTTTTTTTTCTTAAGGCCACCCCATGGGTCTTTTGAAAAAGCGGGTCGAAAGGCGTATTTATTCGAAAGGTTTTTTTGAGTTTTTCATGGCTGCGAGGGGCCGAAAGGGGGGACGCCAAGGCACCACCCCCTGCCCACCAAGTTTGTTGTTTAAAAAGGGAGGCTATTCAAATTCTTTAGGGTTACCAAATGGTGAAAAACAGAGGGGTTAGTTATTAAAAACTTGTTAACGGGGGGCTCGATCCCACGGGATAAGGATAAAAGTTTTTTAACATGGTAGGTTATACGGGGTAATTTCGGGGCGCGGGAGGAGGTTCATCCGGGTTTCAGGCCCAACCCCCGGAGGGGGGAAGGCGAGGGTCTGGGAACTTAGGGGCGCCGGTTGTGGTTTAAAGCTTTTTTAGGCACGAAAAAAAAAAAAATCTTCCGGAGGACTTTTAGGGTCAATTTCTCGGTATAAGTTACGTGGGGGGGGACCGACTTGCAAGTGCTGGAGGAGCCGATGAAAGCAGCAAAGCTTGCAGGGAAAGGCATGGGGAGGGGAGCGCGGTGGAGGGTCAAACTGGGGGGCTCCCGGGGTCTTGGCTACACTGACGCTCCACTGTTACATATTAGATATTAAAGTGCATTTACATTTTGTAACATACATACACCAATACTGTAATTGTGGGTATAATTTTGTATGTGTTTGTGTTTTGGTATGTTGTATTTATATTTTAGGTGTGTTTAATGTGTAAATATGTAGTTAAGGTGTGGTTGGGTTTGTGTGGTATAATATATATGCATAATATAATATATTAATTCTATTATATTATTAATATTATATATATTTTTATTATTATTATATAATGATTAGAGGGGGATAGCGTATGAGAGAGGGGGGGAGAGGAGAGAGAGAGGGGGAAGAGGGGGGGAAAACAAAGGAGGAAAGAGAAAGAGGGAAAAGGAAGGGGGAAAAGAGAAGGAGGAAAGGAGGGGGGGGAAAGAAGGGGGGGGTAAGGGGGAAAAAAGAGGGGGGAAAAAGAAGAACAGACGAGAGGAGGGGGAAGGAGGGGAGGGAGGAGGGGGAGGGAGGAGGGGGGGAGGGAATGGAGGGGAGAAGGAGAAAGAAAAGAGGGAGGGGAGAGGGGGGGAGAGAGAAAGAGAGGAGGAGAGAAGGTAGAAGAGAGGAGAGGGGAGAAAGAAAGAGAAAAGAAGTGGGAGGGAGGGTAGAGGGAGAGAGGGGGAAAAGGAAAAAGAGAGGGAGAGAGAGAGAGAGGCGGGTGGGGGGAGAGGAAAGGAGGGGGGAGGGAGGGAGAGAGGGGGAAGGGAGAGCAGAGGAAGGGGATAAGAGGGAGAAACGGAAGGGGGGGAGAGTGAGAGGAGAGAGAGGGAGGGAGAGTTGGGCGAAAAAAAGAGGAGAGAGAGAGAAAGAAGAGGGAGGGAGATAAAGATAAGAAGGGAAATATTGATGATATATATATGATATAGTTGATTCCTATGTATATATATATATATAAATATTATTTATTTTTAATTAATAAATTATATTAATAGGGTAGATTTATATTTACTATATATAGTAAGATATATGATAGAATTATAATATATAATATTATATTACAACCAACACCGTTGTGTGTTTTTGTTGTGGGTGGTTTGTTTGTGTGGGTTGTTTCTGGGGTGTGTGTTGTGTGTTGTTTGGGTGTTTGGTGTGTTGTGTGTTGGGGTGTTGTGTGTGTTGGTGGTGTTGTGTTGTGTTTGTGTAGTTTTACAACCCCAACCCCAAAACAACACACCAACCACCACCACAAGTGGGAATAGTGTTCAATATTATTATATGTGATTTAAGGTAATGTTATGTAGATATATTATTTTTATATTATAGTCTTGTGTATTTATAGTATGGATTATATTAACTTATGTGATATATTTATAAAAATATATTTAAGGAACCATTATTGGGATTATATATAAAACATATTAGACAGGCTTATATTTTTATACATCTGACATATTATAATATAATTAATATTTATCAGAGATAATATATATATATATTATTATATAGAGATTATATTATATAGTTATGGTGTGGGTGGGTGTGGGGTGTTGGCTGTGTGGTGTGTGTGTGTGGTGTGTTTTGTGTTGTGGTGGTTGGGGGTGTGTTGTGGTGTAAAAAAAAAAATGTTACACCCCCACACACACCAAAAACCCACCCCAGTGACCCACACCAAACAACCAACCCCCCACAACCCCAACCAACAAAACCACCCAACACCAACATAAAACCCCAAACACAAACACCACCACAACAACACACCAAAAGACAACACCCACACCCCCACCACCCCCCCCCCCACCCCCCCCCCCACAACCACCACCCACAACACCACACACCCAACAACACGTGGTTGTGAGTTGGATAGTATGATATTGAGTATAAGAGAAACATGAAATTATATAGTTTGAGACGATTATAGAGATTAATATATTAATTAATAAATTATTATATATTATATATATGATCATGATTTTAACCGAATCTAATTCTATTAATTATTTAAACCTAGCTATCTGGAAAATTAATATAATATAATTATATATATAAGCATATATATTTATCTGTATTTATATAATATTAATATTATAAAGTATATTAATATATTAAATTAAATACAACATAATTATAAAATATTTTATAAATATGTATATATTGATTTATATATATATTTTCTATTATATTATGTATAATATATAATATCATAGTATATATATTAATTAAATCTTGTTTGTTGTGTTGTGTGTGGTGGTGGGTGTGGTGGGTGTGTGGTGGGTGTTGGGTCTTGTTTGTGTTTTGTGTCGTTTGTTGTGGGTGTGTTTTGTGTGGGTGTAGGGGGGGGGGGGGGGGGAATATTTTTTTACCCCAAACATATATAACATTAAAAAAACAGGGGGGAGGGGGAAAACACCCAAATTATTACACTTACATTTCTCTCTCTTTCCCTTTCTTCCTCTTTCTCTTCTCCTCCTTCTTTCTCCGTTTCTCTCCCCCTCTCTCTCTCTTCTATCTCTCTCTTCTTCTCCTCTCTTATAATATATTATATAATAATATATATTAAATTCTATAAATATATATTATAATTATATATTATATTTTAATTTAATATATTTTATTATAATGTTCTTGTGTTGGTGTTTATTTAAATTATTTACCGTGACTTAATGGTTTAACAAGGCAGGGAAAAAAACAAAATAACAATTTTCACTTCACCAACATTTTTACTTTATTTCTCATATATATTAACATAAAACCAAACATTTTAAATACATATTAACATATATGGTGTATAAGTTTTTTGTTTTTCACCGGGTTAGGAATTCCATGCATTGAGCCGCCGGTGGTTCACCAAAGCATGATAACTTAAAAAAATTTTGTATGTTGTTCCAATGTTTCGTGAATTTGCTCTTGGGGACGTTGAGTTAACATGGTTAGGTTTCCCCAGTTTCCGTCCACGGGAGGGTGAGGTTTGCCCGTTTTTTATGTTTTTTAAAACTTTTTAGGTAAAATTTAAAATGTTTTCCTCTCTAATTTTAATCCCGGGGCTTGGACCAGCAACTGGACTTCCCCCATATTATTTTTTATATTATGGGGGGGAGTTTTTTCAATTTTATATTGGGCCAGTCTTTGAGGTCCCGGATGTTTCTAACACCTCGTGGCCACAAGGCGGTCTCTTTCAAAAAAAGGATATGTGAAAAGCCCCACGGCCGCAGCTTAAAATAGTGGGCAAAAATCGAGGTTGGAAAAGTTCCGTGGCCCAGGGGAACTTTTCAATCAGTATCTAGGGTTTCGATTTACCTAAAAAAAATTATGTTAAAAATCAGCCGGCCGCCCGTTTTGCCTTTCAAAATTAACACGCGTGCGGGCAAAATGTGTTTTTGCCCCCACTTTTTTTTTTTTTTTTTTCTTTTTTTTCTTTATGCCCACCCAAAAGTGTGTATGGAGCATTTTTTTCCCACCGCCCACTCGTGATTGGTTTGATTTGGTGTGGCAACCTTGGGCACTTGATATTTTTTTTTTTTAATGGAGGTAAAAGGGCCGGGCCTTTTTAACGTGACCCACCCCAAAAAGTAGGTCACTTTGGCACTTCGGTTGGGGTCGGATCGTGGGGGGAACCTCGCCGTGAGGGAAGGGGGAAAAAAGTGGGGGACCCTACCAAAAACCCAGGCTTACCCGGAAGGTTTTCTATATAATATATTATTTAAAAATATAAACTATATATATAATTATAATATTTATAAATTATATATATATTATTTATATATAATTATATATTTATATATATTATTAATCTTAAATATATTATATACTTATATATTATTATTATGTGTTGTGGCTTGTGGGGTTGGTGTGTGTGTTTTTTTTTGGCGTGTGTGGTGGGTATTGCATATGTTTTGGGGCTCCTTTTAGTGTTTGTGGTTTTTGGGTTTTTAAAATTTTCACTTGGTTTTGCGTTTTTCTTTTTTATTTCTCATTTGGTTTTATTCTTTTTTATTAAAATCCTTTTAAAGAAAGGTTAATGGGGAGGACTTGTTTAAAAACCATTTTGGGCTCCCTTATCAAAAAAGGGGAAAAAAAATGATAACAAAAATTAAATTCCAAACACAAAACAGTGGGGGGAATATATGAAAAACACAAAAAAAAAAAAAATAAAAAAGACCAATTAAAAAAACAAAAAGTTTGAATTTATGGGACTATTGATAATTTTTCCAAAAAAAATGGTAAGTATAAAGGATAAATAGATGAGGGAAAAACAAATTTTTAATTAAAAAATGGAAGGGGAGAAATACTTTTACCATATTTCAGGGCCTCCTGGGTTCCGGGGGACGAGAGGGGTTGTGTGCTTGCATAAACACGTCCTGCTACCATTTCCCCATTTTTACTCTCCCACCCCCCCCCCACACCACACCCCCTGTTTCGGAGGCCCATTTACTCCCCGCGGCTGCCCCCGGGAGGCCTGGGTTTTTCCCCCCCCCCCCTCTCCCAAAGGGGCTTTATTTTTTTACAAAAGGGGGGGGAACCCTCGGTCCCCCTGCGGTCGAAGAGGGGTTTTCGTTTTTTGCCAACCGGTTCTGCCTGGGCTGGAGAAAAAAAACCGGGGTTTCGGAATATCCCCTGGAAACTCCGCTAGTGAGGACCTTAAACTTGTTTGGACGGTGGCCAAGATAAATCTTCAATAAATCTCAATCAGTCTACGTAGGGGGGGGGACTTATATACGGTATATGTATGTGATGTTGGCGTGCGTGCGTGTGTGCGTTGCGCGTGGTGTGTGGTGTTGTGTGGTGTGTGTGTTGTTGTGGTGTGTTGTGGGGTGTGGGGTTTGTGTGTGGGTGGGTGTGTGGGTGTGTTGTGTGTGGTGTTGTGTTGTGTGGTGGGTGGTTGTGTTGTGGTGTGGTGTTTGTGTGTGTGTGTGTTGGGGTGGTGTGGTGTGTTGTGGTGTGTGGTGTTGTGTATGAGTGGTTTATAATGCATATTGTTACACTTTTTCCTGCCTTTACATCCTCCACCTGAACCTCATGGAGGATGTGTAAAATCAGGGCCCCATCAAACTGATTTATATCAGAAAATCACTCTGAAAAAATAAAATAGTGTTTCTGGTTTTACAAGGAGAATCCTCATGGTAGGACCATATTTCCTCTGGAATAAAACAATCTGATAGCGGGACAGATTGTTTGTTTAAAAAAAAAAAAAAAAAAAAAGTATTTATTTACCAAAAGGGTGGGATAATACAAAGAATTGTATATAATTTGGGTTATTAACATTTATTCCATATAATAAAATAAATAAAAAAAAATGGAACCAAAAATTGAAAAAATCAAAAAAACTGGTAAAAGCCCCCAATCAACAATAAAAACAAATCTAGACTAGGTTATTACTTTCAAATGATTTATTCCAAGCATTGATTTTTCTAACAAAATATAAATGAATAAAAACATTGGTTTTTTCCGACAAAGAAAAAAAAAAAATACCATACGGACCCAACGCTCTCGATGGCTGTGAGAGGCCAACAGGTTTATTTTAAAATGAAGTTTAATGTTAAAACCAAATCCCATGACAAAATTTTTCATTTTTTTCCTCAAATTAATTTATAAATAAACACTTGAATCCCACAGAAATTTTTTTCAAGCTAAATTCAAAAAATCCAAGACAAATCCCCACAATCCATTCATCTATTCATTTATTATTTCGTATATCCACTTCAACTGAACAATAGCTGTTCTTTTTTTAATTTCCCCACATTTGTTTTCAAAATTTAAACAAAAAAAGGAAAAAACTTTCTTATAAAAAAATTCAAACAATGGAAAAACATTTAAAAACATATTTGAACATAGCAGAAAAATAAAAAATTAAAATCATAAAATTTTATTTTTTATAAAATATAAAAATTATTATTCATGAATAAAAAATTTCCCTTATATTTTTTGTAATGTTTTTTCTATCAAAAAAGTTTAATAAACAGTCTACATAGAAAAGATAGAAATTTGAGAGAACTATGTGTAAAACATCCCCCCCTCCCAAAAAAGAGGCCAATGGAGTTCCAAGCCCCACAGGGTTGGGGACATGAATTACATGGCATTGCTGACAATGCATTAGCTAAATTTTTCCTTCCCCCTTAACTTGTTTCTAATAAATCAAATTTTTAATTTCTAAATAAACAAAAGACTCCCCACCTAGTTCACCAAAAAAGGTTTGGTTTTTTTTTTTACATTCTTATCTTGTGCAAAAAATTACAAAGGGGGTTTTTAATCTGTATTTTAAAACCTGGATTTCTCTAATTCAAGGGGGGACCTTTTCCAATCAAAAAAACACCCACACCACACACACACCACCACACCACTGAAATAGATAGATTAGGATAGTAGAATTAACCACACACCCACAAACCCCACACACACAACCAACACGTGTTTGGTGTGTGTGTGTTGTTTATTTACGTTATGAAATATTTAACCACCACCCATACCATATGTTAAAATATTAATATAAGTAATTAACAATTTACAGCATTATATATATATATTATATTAATATATATATTTATATATTATATATATATATATATTATATATATTATTACAAAGTATACACATATAAAAATTGCATGTAGCATATTACATATACTATGTATACAAAAAGTATACAATAATTTAACATATTGTATGTAAGGTATATACACATTATACATATGTATATATAAACATATACATACATTATTAGTAGACCCACACATATACATTTACGTATATAAGAATGTAGTAAAATTACATATTTTTATTATGTGTAGGAAAAACAAACTAGGAAAAAAAAAAACCCAACCAATGCAAAAAAAAACGAAGGACTTTTATTGAAAAAATGAGGGACTACAGTTTCGAAAATCCACTTGATTTCCATCTTTTCAGGTTCCGAGGAGGAAAAGGGGAGAAGGAAAGGGTATTAAAAGAGAGAGAGAGGAGGGGGCCAAACGGCGGAAAAACTATTTGCGCTGAATGGGCCGGCATAAAATGGGAGAAAGGTGGGGGATGTGGGAAAAGCGAGGGGGGGGGGGGACTATCAGCAGGAGGAAAAAAACCCGCGGTTGAAGTTGAAAATTAGGCAGCAGCTTTCTTAAAGGGAGGATTTCTAACCAGTTTTTTTCGGGCTGTGGACATCAAAAAACGGGGAAGGAGACCCAAGTTCCGCGCCGCTGGAACCCAGCCCATTTGATGGGGCCTTGTTCCCACTTGATTGGCAAAAATATGGGCCGTAGGTTTGTTTTGTGTCCCCCGGATGCAAAAAAGGCTTATGTTGAGGGAACAGAGGCTTAAGTGGAGGCACTGGCGGGCCCCGGGTTTTGTTAAAAGTATTGGCTTAAACACCAAATCAGGACCAAGGGAACAAAACATAGGTTTGCCGATAGTTCTCATGCTTTTTCCCACATCTCCCGCCTTCCCTTCTATGCGGCCACCCTCCATAGTTTTCCGCCGATCTCCGACCCGATAAGACCGTCCTTCGTTTTGTCGTCCTGTCCTCACCTGCCCCGTGTTTTAACCGGATTTTGAAAAAACATTTTAAAATTCCAAAAAAAAAAAGGGTTTAAAAAAGGAAAAAGGGGGGAAAAGGGTTTTTAAAAAAAAAAAAAAAAAAAAACTTTTTGGGGGGGCCCTTTAAAAAAAAAGGGGGGAAAAAAAAAATTTTTTTTTTTTGGGGGGGAAAAAAACGGGGGAAAAAACCCCCAAAAAACCCAGGGGGTTTCCCCAAAAGGGGGAAAAAAAAATTTTTTTGGGGGGGGGGAAAAAAGGGGAAAAGGGGGAAAAAAAAAGGGGGGGGGGGGGGGGGGTTTTGCCCCAAACCCGGGGGCCCAAAAAAAATTTGGGGTTGGGAAAAAGGGGAAAAAAACCCCCCCCCTTTTTTTTTGGGGCCCCATTTAAAACCTTTTTTTTGGGAAAAAGGGGGGTTTTTTGGGGGCCGGGGGGCCCCCGGAAAAAAAAATTTTTTTAAAAAAAAAAAAAAAAAAAAAATTTTTTTTAAACCCCCCCCCCCCTTTTTTTTTTTCCCCAAAAACCCCCCCCCCCCCCCCCCCCCCCCCAAAAACCCCCCCCCCCCCCCAAAAACCCCCCCCCCTTTTTTTTTTTTTCAAATTAAAAAAAAAAAAAAAAAAACCCCCCAAAATTTTAAAAAATTTTTTTTTTTTAAAAAAAATTTTTATTTTTTTTTTGGGGGACCCCTTTAAAAAACCCCCCCCTTTTTTTTTTAAAAAAAACCCCCCCCCCCCCCCCCCCCCCCCCAAAAAAAAAAAAAAAATAAAAAAAAAAAAAAAAAAAAAAAAAAAGGGTTAAAAAATATTTTAAATTTTTAAAAAACCCCCCAAACCCCCACAAAAAAAAAACCCCCTAAAACCCACCCCCCCCAACAAACCCCCCAAAAAAACCCCAAAAATTTTTTTTCCCCCAAAAAAAAAACCCAAAAAAATAAATAATTTAAAATTTTTAAAAAAAAAACAAAAAACAAAACAAAAAAATTTTTAA
>NC_051399.1:40650870-40653370 GCF_015228065.2 Penaeus monodon
TGTTGTTTCTGGTATTAGTGGTATCATCATCATCACATCTATAATTATCATTACCTCTTATCTTTGTGGTTATTATTATTGGTATGCTGCCGTTCCTATCGTGGTCATTGTTGTTTAATTTGTTTTTATTTTACTTTCATAACAATAACAATAATGATAATGACGTGGTGATGGTTATAATAATGACGATGATGATGATAATGATAATGATAATTTCAATAATAATAATGATCCTAATAATGACGGTGATAATGATGATGATGATGATAATAATAATAATAATAACAATAATAATGGTAATCATGATAATGATAATAAGGATAATGATATCAACAGCAATAACAAACGTGATGATGGAAATGATAATGATGATGATGATGATGATATCAATAATAACGGTAACAATAACAGTGATAATAATACTAACCCTGATTATGATAATAATAGTAGCAACAGCATTAATAACGATGATGATATTAGTAGAAATAATAATGATAACAACGATAGCAGTATCAGTAACGATAACAATGGTTATGATGAAAATGATGTTAATAACAATAACTGATAATGATAATAACAATGATAACAATTATAATGATAATAATAATAATAGTAATAATGATAATAACAACAATGATAATAATAATAATGATAATAATAATGATAATAATAATAATAAAATAATAATAATAACAATAATGTTGATAATGATAATAGTTGTAGTAGTAGTAGTAGTAGCAGTAGCAGTAACAGCAGCAGTAGTAGTAGTAGTAATATTAATATATTTTTCATTGTTAGTATCACTCCCATAATTATCGTTAATAGTCTCCTGCCCCAAAAGTGCTAACACTCGCCACGAACAACGACGCAGACTAAGTGGAAACGAAGCAGAACCAACTAGGGTAAGAGTTCTGGACAACATAAAAGAGAAACAAGAGAGGAACGTCACGCCCTAGGACCATCGCCAGGTGCAGAACGCTCACACATGTTACTCTTATACAATACAGATACCTGAAGAAGGGACTGAAGACTTTCATGTTTATATGTATGAAAGCATGTCAACTGTAAAATTGCATATAAAAGAAAAATGACACATTACTTAAATTTCACAGTAACTTTACAAGGCAAAGGAATGAATGCTGGATCATTGCCAGATTCATAAGTCTTTTCTAATAGAGAGAAGTTGTTTCTGTAAAAAGGAAAATACAAAGTTGATCAAAATGTTCGATGCAACCAGATAGTTTAGACCGGCTGTGTATTAAAACAGAGACCTCATTTTAAAGAAATTGAAATGAAAACTGTTGAAATCCTCTACATTAGTGAAACCTTCCTTCACTAAGGATCATTAAGTAGTTTCATTAACATTCATGATTTTCCTGTTTATAAATGGCGTCTACGATAAGATAGCAAATTCTGCATATATGGAAGAGATACATCTACATCTAATAAGATCTCCCCTACTGCTGTAAATAATACAACTGCAGAGTACACCTCATAACCCTAAGATATAGCATGCAGTCTTTCTTCATTACCATTGCAATTAACAGACATTCACCAATCACAAAAATGTTTTTAAAGAAATGCTAATGGAAAGCAAGCCCTCTCTCCTTTTCTCTTCGGGGAGTTAAGGGACGATTTAAACAAACCAATTACAAAGCTAAGTGGGATCATTAAGTAGCACAAATTAATAGCTTATAGCACAAAACACTTCACCCATATCAGATGCTGTAATATCAAACAAACATTTAAAAAATAAGTTCATTGTAAATACAGCTTTCCCGAAACACGAGCAGCAGTTAAAACTGTAGTGTCTAGAAAAAAAAATATAATAGATATATTTGCTTAAAATCCACGAATAACAGAGAACACCAAAAGGTCTTTCTCGCAATAATCGGGAGACACGTTTGAACTGCCTGCTCATCTCAACAAAACAAACGGGGCAAGACTCACAACAGTTTTCAAACCACAACCGGTATTCGAGAAACGATTTCTGTTGATACGAAGACATTGCCTTTCGACACAATAAACTATGTTCACCCGTTATTACATACTATCTAACAGCCATTATTGATCACTCTGAAAACATGGCATTATAACTCCTGAGTTGATAACCATCAACTCGAAAGTCATTTATCCACAAGACGGCAATCAGTCAGAATTCGGGAATAAATATAAAGGCAACGAGTTTCGTTCGGTGTTCCACAAGGATCCTTTACTAAGCCCGATCGTATTCATATCTATCAGTAAACGATCTATCGGACATTGCAAACAACTGTCTTCTTGTTCAGTGCGTAAGCAGCTATGATTGATTTTTTATAAATTCTTAATATACTCTTAGAGAAGCAGATAAATATTTCGACATTAGTTACCACAAAGTAGATCCTGATAAAGATGCAATGTTTTTTTTTTATTTATTTTTTATTATTATTATTATTTTTTTATAGGTAGCTATCAAGACACTGCTGTCATCCCGAGCATCTAAATAAGACATCCCGGAGTA
>NC_051399.1:40655870-40658370 GCF_015228065.2 Penaeus monodon
TAGTTTAGCACTGGTTCTCCGGTTTATACCTGGAGTAACCTAGGTTCGAGTCCTGGTAGGAGAGAGAGTCGTTATTTATCGGCAATAATAATAATGATAATCATAACAATAATAATAATGATAAGAATAATAATAGTAATGATAATAATAATAATAGTAATGATAATAATAATAGTAATGATAATAATAATAATAGTAATGATAATAATAATAATAGTAATGATAAGAACAATAATAGTAATGATAATGTTGATAGCAATAAAATGACAATAATAATGATACCTACATACTTAAGTATGACTTCCTCCGTATTTTCTTTTTAATCATACTCATACTAGTTAGAAGACCCTTTCTAAGACACAACACGAGACGATCGCAAGCCTTACCTTAGTTTTTCAATGTGCCTAGAGGTGTACTGGGATAGCAGAGGACTAGAACAAGAGATAGAAGTAATGGCACAGGTGTTACGAGTGCCATTGTTTCACACTTGTGGCATCAGCTGTGTCTTCTGGGTTTGTCGATGTCGTAACGTATTTTTTTTTTCTTTTCTTTTTTTGTCATTACTATCATATTTACTTTTTCGTTATCGTTGTTTCTACTATTTCTTTGATCAAAGCGTATTTAAACTGTTTTTACCTTAGGGAGGAAGAAATCATTCATATTTTCCATTTCAGTTCTATGATTCCGTATTGCACAATGATTCTGTAAAAAAAAAAAAAAAAAAAATCCTTTACACCTGGAAGCAGCAATGGCTCCATCAAGAAGAGAGAGAGAGAGAGAGAGAGAGAGAGAGAGAGAGAGAGAGAGAGAGAGAGAGAGAGAGAGAGAGAGAGAGAGAGAGAGAGAGAGAGAGAGTGAAGGAGAATGAGAGAGGGAAACAGAGAGAGAGAGAAAGATCCAATTTTCTCCAAACATATTTCTAATATGCGTGGCCTTATTTCAGTGTCGCAGATAGAACACTTTTTTTTTTACACAGAAGAGGAACTGTTAGGCCTTTAATGCAAGTTAAATCAGTGCATTTAGTGAGGTCATCAGTCATCAGCGATTTTGCCCAAAACGTACTTCATGAAGATGACATTTCAGCATGTGAAATGCACACTTAATTAGCATGTCGATGCAAATAGAAGGAGCATCTTTCTAAAATTTGTTTCACTGCAATCGTAATCTTGCTTCTACGGAAAGGAGACCTGAAGGAATTAAGCAATCATCGATCTATTATCTCACTACCGAGCGCACATAAATATTCCCAAGCGTTTTTTCCCAGAAGGCCTTCTTTTAGAAAATCCTCGCTCCTCGCTTTTCATGCCTGTGACTTACGTAGTACTATTTGGTTATATTGACTATATTACCATGTAAGGATGACTCAAACACAATTAATTCTTCGTGTATATGTGTGTGTGTGTGTGTGTGTGTGTGTGTGTGTGTGTGTGTGTGTGTGTGTGTGTGTGTGTGTGTGTGTGTGTGTGTGTGCGTGTGTTTGTCATAACGTGGTATGTGGCTCCTTTAAGAATCTCTGGTCAAAGGGCACACAAAAGCAATGCTTCACGAAGCCTCAGATTAAAGAAGAAATACAGGAAGATATAGTACCTCTGCTATTCGTATCTTGTCTGGAGATTATGTTCAGAAGGAGAAGCTAAAATCAATATGAATGGGGAATGAGTAAACCATCTGAGATTTGCAATTGGTACCTTTTTTCTGAAACTATTTAAGTTTTACGGTAAATACTCAGTGGCTTAAGCGGAGAGTTTAGAAATAAGAAAATGAACGGGAGGGGGGGGGGCGAAAGTAATATTTGATAAGGGCAGAGTAGCGGCACTAAGCTGGTTTCTTGAGAAATTGATGAATACGCCCGTCTAGGCCAAGAATTAAAGCTCGAAAAAAAGATCAAGAAAATGAAAGGAAAGGACACTGCCAGAATGTGAAAAGCATATCAAAACCACAGGCCAGTCATGAGTTCCTTCTGGAAATGCCAGAGACACAGAGTATGCAACTATGCGCAGTACTGCAGTAAAAGGAAAAAGGGAAAAAATGCGATAGAAGTCTTTAATGGATCTCTCTCTCTCTCTCTCTCTCTCTCTCTCTCTCTCTCTCTCTCTCTCTCTCTCTCTCTCTCTCTCTCTCTCTCTCTCCTTCACTTTCTTCTCATACTTGTCTTGTTCGTAAAATAGCTACATGCTTCAAATTCCTCACTTTTTGCGTAGAATTTCATTATTCTTATGCTATTTTGTTTTCCGTCTCATACTATCATGATTCCCTTTCACATATGTAGATGTTCTTGATTTATTTTCCTCTTTTACATTAATAGAACTGAATGACAAAAGAATGATGCCGTAAACATTTATTGATTAGATTACATACAGTGATATTGTGGTGATAACACAAACCTAGCCTTCCCATTTCCTCTTTCGTGAGAATTCCTGTCCTACAGCTGATCAAAGGAAACGTGAGCTACAGTAGCTAGTTGTAAGGGAGACCACAACACGAGTAGGTCAACAGGGAT
>NC_051399.1:40663370-40665935 GCF_015228065.2 Penaeus monodon
GCAACGATAATAATGATAATAGTTGAATAATAATAGTTATGATGATGATAATGATAACAAAAATAACAGTGAACTAATGGTGATGATATTGATAATAACGAAATAATAATGATAACAATATTAACAATAATAATAATAACAACAATAATAATAATAATAAAAATAATAAATATAATAATACTAATAATAATAACAATAATAATAATAATAATAATAATAATAATAACAATAATAATAACAGTAATAATAATATTAATTATTATTATTATTATTATTATTATTATTATTATTATTACTATTATTATTATTAATATTATTATTGTAACAACAACAACAACAACGACAACAATAATAATAATAATAATAATAACAATATTAACAATAATAATAATAACAACAATAATAGTAATAATAAATAAAAATAATAAATATAATAATACTAATAATAACAATAATAATAATAATAATAATAATAATAATTATTATTATTATTATTATTATTATTATTATTATTATTATTATTATTATTATTATTATTATTATTATTATTATTGTAACAACAACACCACCACCAACACCAACAACAACAACAACAATAATAATAATAATAATAATAATAATAATAATAATAATAATAATAATAACAATAATAATAATAATGATAATAATAATAATAACAATAATAATATTAATAATAATAATAATGTTAATAATAATGATAAGAAAGATGAGAAGAAGAAAAAAAAGAAGAATATTGATAACAATAATAATGATAATAATTATAATGATAATAATAATTATTATTATATCAATGATTATGATAATAATAATAATTATAATAATAATAATAATAATAATAATAATAATAACTATTATAATAATAATAATAATAAGAATAAGAATGATAAGAATAAGAATAAGAACAAGAATAAGAATAAGAATAAGAATAATAATGATAATAATAATGATAATAATAATGATGATGATAATAATAATAATGATGATGATGCAAATGATAATGATGATAATAAATGATAATAATGTTAACACAAACAGTAATGATATAAAAAAATAGAAATAATAACAATAATAATAATTATAACAATAATAGTAATATTACTACTACTACTATTAATAATAGTGACAGTAATAATAATAATAATAATAATAATAATAATAATAATAGTAAATGATAACAATAATAACAACAACCACAACAATAAGCATGATAATAGTAATAAAACAACAGCAACAACAACAATAATAATGATGATAATAACACTTGCAATAATGATAATATAGTAGCACACACAATCACCTTCTCTCTCGACCCACCAACGATAAGGAAATCCCATACAATCACAGAGAATCACAGCTCACTCACACTGGGCGAGGAGAGCAGACAGGGTCCATGCTGCTGATTCCTGTACTAAATCGGAGACTTGAGGGAAATTCCCGTCTCCGCTGGGATGGTGTTGGAGAAAGAGAGGAGGGAGCGACGGGGAGGGGAAAGAGGGGAGAGATATTTAAGGAGAGAGGGAAGAGGGTGGAAAGTGTGAAAGGGATAAGAGAGAGAGAGAGGGAGTAAAGAGGGTGAGAGATTATGGAGGAGGGACGGACGTAAGGGGACATGGAGATAAAGAGAGGGAGCAAGGGAGAGGCGAAAGAGGGCGAACGATATTAAAGGACGGAGGAAGGGAGGGAGAGGGTTAAGAAAATGAGAGATATTGAAGGAGGGAGAGAGAGGGGGAAGAAGGTCAGAAGGATAAAGGAAGGGAGGGGTGAGGGGAAAGAGGATAAGAAAAATTGAGTGAAGGAGAGAGAAGCGAAAGTGGAGAGGTTAAAGAGGGTGAGATTGAAGGAGGAAAGGAGAAAGGAAAAGGTGTGAGAAAGGGAGGAAGGAGGGAGAGAAATATCGAGGGAGAGGTGAGAGGATAAAAAGATTGATATTGAGGGAGAAAGGAAGAATTGTGAGTGTGAGAGAGATTGAGAAAGGGGGGAAGGGGGATAGAGGGAGAGGGAGTGGGGAAGGAGGAAGGGGGAGAAGGTGGATTGAATGCATAAGGGAAAAGAAAATAAAAAAGGGGGGAAGAGAGGAAGAGAGAGAGAAAGAAGGAGAAAGAGAGAGAGAGAGAGAGAAGGGGGGGGGGGGAAGAAAAGAAAAGGGGATCATTTAGTTGTTTTTTCTTCGTTTCTGATATGCGACCATAATATTCATCATCAAACTACATTGCATAAACTTATTTTTCCTTGAATATGCATTGCTTATTCGGAAAACGTAGTAAGCCCTCAGATCACTCTATCAACAATGACTAACTTACCTGGAATGGTTTTGCGTCACCCTGTTGTAAGCCAGGTGCACCAAACAGATAGCCACAAAAACACCTGCTGTAGCCACAAGAACGAACATCCACATCTGTGAACAGAAATACAGTCCTCATGACGAAATAGCGGGTTATGGTGCAACTCTCTCTTTCTCTCTTTCTCTCTCTTTCTCTTTCTCTCTCTCTCTCTCTCTCTCTCTCTCTCTCTCTCTCTCTCTCTCTCTCTCTCTCTCTCTCCTCC
>NC_051399.1:40691035-40693535 GCF_015228065.2 Penaeus monodon
ATTACTATTTTTCTAAATACATCTCTTTTATTGTGTAGATATTCATTCTCATTCGTACTTTTTCTACATTGTTTTTCAACTTCGGAATCATGAACTTGATTTAAAAAATATATTCTTAACTTCACAGCCACAGCTACTGACAGCAAATCGTCAAGTTGAACAGATTATTATATCAATGTTTCAGATTACGTCATCTGCGCGGTTTTATGCTCTCATTATATTCATTATTATTAGTATTACAATTATCATTAACTTTGTTGTGGTTATCAGTTGTAATGATTCTTACTGTTATTTTTGTTTTTGTGTTCTTATCGTATTTCATTATCATAGTACGCTTTTTCATTATCGATTTTTTTATCAACAATTTACCAACACAGTAATTACAGCAAGGTATAAGCGTCATGTTATCTTCATGTCAAGGCATGTCATAAGGCCGGGCACGTGAAGAAGGGGGGGTGGGGAGGGGGGGTAGTAGGCAAGGACCCCCCCGACGACCCCGAGCTGTTCAGTGCCGTCTTGACCGTGGTGGAGTGAGGACGCCCGGCCCGTGCGCTCCTCCGCAGACTTTGTGACTCGTTCTTGCAAGTTTTGTGCCGCTCCGCCCTGCTGTTGCTGCCACCCGCCGACCTCTGGTGTTTTTTTTATTCACCTTTCTTTTGGCGTCTTTTCATTGTATCTTTTTGGCTTTTTACAATATTTTTCCAATCTTTATTCCTCTGACGAAGAGTTTAAGAAGGTCGTACTTCGGTCGTAATCCTAAATCGGACAGGATCTGTGGCTCGCGTGTGCGACCGTTCGTTCTCGAGTGCAATAGATATATATTTTTTCTAGATGTATATATCTTTGCTTTCATAAATATACCGTAGACAGTTGGCCGCATCAGCAGTGAATACTTTTTTACGAAGACGATCTTACAATAATTTCGTCAATATCAGTACGAACAAAAAATCAAGATAATACACAGTGGATTATAGCATACGACATCGTTCCTTCAAAACAAGAGTCAACTGCCTTCGAACGCACCAACTTGGTAAGTTTAACGACCATTGATCACCTTTCTTATATCGCCATAGTTATCCTTCTTGCCTCGGTCGCCTCCCCCCACCATCCCTCCCCCCCCACCCCCCGGCCCCCCCCCGAACATCCCCAAGCGAAGAGCGGTGGGCGTGCGGGCGGCGAGGAGTAGAGCGAGGCAAACTTCAAAGAGTGTGGTAAACAGGGCTCTGGAGTGCGTCCCGGTGGGGTGGGCGGCGGTGGGGCGGGTGGGTTGTGACCATCGGACGGGAGGTGGGTTGCCTGCCCGTTATGTGCCCACGGGGTTGTGGTTGGTTTGGTGGTGGTGGGGGGGAGGGGCAGAGGTTGTGTGGTACGAAGGGTCGGGAGCGACTGCGGTAGAGAGGCGGCGGGGAGAGGGGGAGGGGGAGGGGAGGGACAAGGATCACGATATTATTATTGTTCTTGTTATTATCATCATATCATCTTCATCTTCTTCTTCATCTTCATCTTCTTCATCTTCTTCATCTTCTTCATCTTCATCATCATCATCATCATCATCATCATCATCATCATCATCACATCACCATCACCATCACCATCACCACCACCACCACCATCACCACCACCACCACCACCACCACCACCACCACCACACACACACACACACACACACACACACACACACACACACATACACACATACACACATACACACATACACACACACACTTTTTACACAGGGGAGCAAAGAAAAGAATGGAGAGAGTGAATAAAAGGGGAAAAAATAATTTCATTTATCTCTTTTCCCTAATTACGATGCATCTAATCACCCATACGCAGAAAATAAACGATAACGTACATGGCATTGCGCAATAGAGGCTCTTATTCCCCCTACCCCCCTCCCCCTCTTCGCCCTCCCCCCTCCCCCTCTTTTTGCCCTCCCCCTCCCTCTTTTCGCCCTCCCCCCACTCCCTCTTCGCCCTCCCCCCTCCCCCTCTTCGCCATCCCCCCTCCCTCTTTTCGCCCTCCCCCTCCCCTGTACCCCCTCCCCTCCCCACCCATTTCCTCTTGATTACTTGTTATCACTTAATGAGGCTAGGGAAGGGGGGGGGGGCTGATGACTGAAGGGGGGGGGGGAAGGCGACTGAGGATAACTGTAGGGGTCGACGGGGTGATGACTGGAGGGGGGAGAGGTGACGGATGATGACTGGGGGGGGGATGTAATCAATTGATTGATCATCCTATTGGTGAATTATTCAAGGTATCACAATGTGGTTTATAGGAAGTAGTGCAAGAGAGAGAGAGAGAAGAGAGAGAGAGAGAGAGAGAGAGAGAGAGAGAGAGAGAGAGAGAGAGAGAGAGAGAGAGAGAGAGAAGAGAGTCTTAAATCAGCTACAACGAAAATACAAATGCAAAAAAAGCTGAAATCTCTCTCTCTCTCTCTCTCCTCTCTCTCTGCCTTTCCTTTCACCCATTTTCCTCCCCCCCCCTCCAACGCATGCAC
>NC_051399.1:40703318-40705818 GCF_015228065.2 Penaeus monodon
TCTTCTCCTCTCTCGCTCATTCTGTCATCCATCTCCTCTTTCTCTTCCCTAACACATAAACTAACACAAACCGCACAACTGCATATTATGGTTTATATTGCCGTTCCGCCATCTCTATTTAATCACACACACACACACTCACACACACACACACACACACACACACACACACACACACCACACACACACCCCACAACACACACATATCCATACACTGCTAAAAATCACCCTCAAAAGGAACTCCCAAACCCAAAAATTTCCGTAATAATAGCGGGCGCGAGTGTGGGCGGTGTTACAACGGCTGTCACGACGGTGCAGAGGGTGTGGGCGGGGGGGAGAAAAGTGGGGAATGGGGGGATGGGGTGGTGGGGGAGAGAAAGGTGGGGAATGAGGGGGATGGGGTGGTGGGGGAGAGAAAGGTGGGGAATGAGGGGGATGGGGTGGTGGGGGAGAGAAAAGTATGCAATGGGGGGGATGGGGGGGGGAGGGCGAGCGAGGGAAGAAGAGCGAGAGAGAAGAAGAAGAAGACAAAAGGACGGAAGTATAGTTGGAGGAAGTAGAGAGGGGAAAGATAATGAAGGATAAGGAAGACAGACAGACTGACAGACAGACAGACAGACAGACAGACAGAAGAGACGGGGAAACAGACGACAGACAGACAGACAGACAAACAAACAAACAGATAGGTAGATATACAGAGAGAGAGATCCGAGATTGAGAAAAGAGACGGAGGAAGAAAAGCAATAGAGAGAAGAAAAGAAATAAGAAAAGTGTCGTAGTGTGGTAGGAGAAAGATGGAGAAAGATAAGGCAAGGAGGAAGGAGGAGTGGAGGAGGAAATGTAGGAAGAAGAGGAGGAGGAGGAGGAAGAAGAAGAAGAAAAAGAAGAAGAAGAAGAAGAAGAAGAAGAAGAAGAGAAGAAGAAGAAGAAGAAGAAGAAAAGAAGAAGAAGAAGAAGAAAAGGAGGAGGAGGAAGAAGAGGAGGAGGAGGAATTGGAAGAAGAGGAGGAGGAGGAAGGGGAGAAGGAAAAGGAGGAGGAGTAAGAAGAGGAGGAGGGGAGGAGAAGAAGAGGAGGAGAAAGAAGAGAAAGAGCAGGAGGAAAGAGAGTAGGAGCTGAAGGAGGAGGAGGAAGAGAAAGAAGATGAAGAAGAAGAAGAGGAATAGGAGTTGGAGGAGGAGGAGGAGAAAGAAGATGATGAAGATGAGGAGGAGGAAGAAGAGGAGGAAGCGAAACGAAAAAAGAAACAGAGAGGAGAGAAGAATCACAAAAAAAACATTAACTATTCTATAAAACAAGAAAATAAAAGAAGAAAAATCTGGTCAGGTACAGTACACTACCCGATAACATAAACACGACTCAAGTGTGTGTATAGAACGTTACGCGACCTACAGGTATAAGGGGTTTAAGAGTTGGGGTTGCAAAAATTTAAAGTGACGCAATGCCTTTCGTAGGTATGCTTAATTCAGTAGTGCTGCAGTGACGCCACGCAGATGAAATTATCTCACTGGGACGTTATGTAACCTCGATATGCTAGAGGCGTCGTGCACTCCTCCTCTCTCTCTTTTTCTTTCTCCTTCGCTCTCTCTTCGCTATTTTCTGTTTCTTTCTTTTTTCTCTCTCTGTTTGTGTCCTGTTGGTTTGGTTTTTGATACTTTTCTCTTATCTGCTTGTTTCTTTGTTTTTGTTTGTTTGTTTTTTCTTTGTTTCTCTCTCTCTCTCTCTCTCTCTCTCTCTCTCTCTCTCTCTCTCTCTCTCTCTCTCTCTCTCTCTCTTTTCCTAACAATCCCTCGCTCTGTCCTCTTCCTTCTCCCCCCTCGGTTTGTCATGCACAAGGGGATGCTGCATCTCGGCCATCCCAGGGAGGCGCGCGGTGACTGACACGGAGAAGATGCTGCGTCACCAGAATCACCAAGATCATGTGTGATCCGGTGACCTGGTGATGTCGTCGTCTCCCCTCCTTCCCTCGCCTCTCTTCGCTTTCCGTTTCTCTTTTTCCTCTCCTCTTTTCCTCTTGTTGTTTTTTCTATCCCTCATCTTCTTTCTTCTATCTTTTATTTCCTTTTCGTATTTTCTTTTCTATACCTGTATTCATATTATACTTATCTTCATTTATTATATATATATTTTATTTTTGTCTTTTGTACACCACACCACTTCGCTCACAACCACCGCATCACGTCCTTCCTCCACCACGCACGCATTTCACACGGGAGCCACCGGCACCACGGCACGCACACGGACGCACGACAACACACCACCACACACACAAACACAACTACACGCACGACGCACGCAGCATGCACGCACGCACGCACACGGACGCACGCCACTCACTCACTCACTCACTTTCCTCCTCACTCATCACTACTCACTTCACTACCCCACACCTCTCACACATTATCCTTCTATTTCACTTACTAACCGTATTCATACTATCAATAAAATTAACAATATAACGTCAGAGTCACTGTAGTACACCTCACCACACTCACACACACC
>NC_051399.1:40715818-40720818 GCF_015228065.2 Penaeus monodon
TATACACACACACATATCTGTGTGTGTGTATTGGTATGTCGCTCTCTCTCCAAAAGGGTCGCAGGCCGGTAAATGCAATCTCCGGCAGAGCATCCTCTCCCTCGCTTCGGAAACGGAGCGGTGAGGAAATGTTGTGATACTTGCCTCTTCTTCCCATCATTTCCTCTCTTCATTTACTCCTTTATTTTTGCCATTTTAATTTCTCTCTTTTTTTTTTCCTTGCATCCCTTGCTATCGCTGTCCTCCCATTTCTTCATTTTTCTCCTCTTCCTTCTCCTCCTCCTCCTCCATCTCCTCTTCTTCCCCCCACATATTTACCTTCCTTTCATTTTTTTCTCTGCGTCTCCTTTTACGCCCTCTCTTTTTTTTTCTCTCCTTCTCCTTTACTCCAGCCTTTCCTCCTTCATGTCACGGGTACAGTTACTTGCGACAGAGGAAGTGGGGGGGAGGGAGGGGAGGGGGGGCTGAGAGGTTAATTGTACGGTTACACCTGAGGGTGGAGGGGGGAGGGGTCAATCGGTAGGTCTGAGGGGGAGGGGGGGGAGAGAGGAGTGTATTAATACATGCAGATGGAGTAGATCCCAAGCAGGTTAATGAGAGTAAGAGATATGGAGATAGATAGAGATAGAGATAGATAGATAGATAGATAGATAGAGATAGATAGATAGATATGGGTGATAGATAGATATATAGAGGGAGGGAGGGAGGGAGGGAAGGCGGGAAAGACGATGGGAGAGAGGGAGGGGGATAAAGGAAGAGAGGAAGGGATGGAATTAGAGAGAGAGAGAGAGAGAGAAAGAAAGAAAGAAAGAAAAAGAGAAATGAAAACATACTCAACTAAATAAGTGAAACAAAAAAAGGAATGCTAAAAAAATAAAATAACAAGGGAAAAATAACAGTTATACAGAAATGTCACGGCCATGACACAGCAAGGGTGAGATACTGACATTGACTGAACAAGAGCGTAATGAACACGTTCTCATCATCACCATCTTCACCATCATCACCATCATCTCTCGGAGATCACTTCCGTTCGCGAGCCACGGGATCTTTCGTCCTGGCTGGCTGGCTTCTCGGATTTCCTTGACTGTGAACGGACGCATGTAGGAACGGATGCGTGTGGATGTGTGTGTGAGTGCCTTGTTCAACCGCTCGTACAGACGCACATAAACATAAACATACACGCACGCACGTACGCACACGCACTTCAAACCACCCACAAACAGGGCCTCTCCTACGATGTCGGTAACGATGTCGATATGGTGACGTCATGATTTCAGATGGCCTTTGTAACTTTATGGCCACTTTTGAGCGTTATTCGTCCTCTCCTCGTCTTCCTCTCTTCCTCTCCTCCTCTTCATTCTTTCTCTCTTTCCCTTCCTCTCTTCCTCTCCTCTTCATTCTTTCTTTCCCATCCTTTCTTCCTTTCCTCTTCTTATTTTCTTCCTCTATCCCTCTCCCCCTTTTTCTCTATTCCTCTCCTCCTCTTCCCCTATCCTCCTCCTCCTCCTCTTCCTCTATTCCTCCCCTCCCTCTCCATTCTTTCTCCCTTCCCCCTCTTTTCTTCCTCTCTAGCTCTTTCTCTATTCCCCCTCCTCCTCTTCATTTTTCTTCCTCTTTTTCCTACATGACGGACGGCCTACTAACACCCACGTAGGCCTATTGTTCCCTGACGAACGAAGGAAACACAAATTGCAGGCTGTAAAAAGATGAAGTTGTCGGTTGGTTTCTTTCCTCGAATGTAATATCGATTGTTTTGGGGGCAAGGGAGGGGGGGGGGGGGGGGGGGGGGGGGGGAAGGGGGGGAAGGGGTGGGGTGGGGTGAGGGAGGAGGGGAGGAAGGGGCTGAGGGAGGAGGGGAGGAAGGGGGTGAGGCAGGAGGGGAGGAAGGGGGTGATGGAGGAGAGGAGGAAGGGGATGATGGAGGAGGGGAGGAAGGGGGGGATAGGGTGAGGGAGGAGGGGAGTAAGGGGGGAAGGGGGTGAGGGAGGCGGGGAGGAATGGGGAAGGGGGTGAGGGAGGAGGGGAGGAAGAGGATAGTAAGGGGAAAGGGGTTGAGGGAGGAAGGGGGAAAGGGTAAGGGAGATGGAATAGGTGGGGGAAGCAAGGAAAGGGTGAAAGGGTATAAGGCATGGGTTGGAAGGGATGAGAGAGATAAAGAAAGGAGGAGAATAGGGAAGGAGGAAGAAGGAGTGATGAGGAATAAGTAGGGAAAGGGAGAGCAATTAGGAAGGGGGGTTGGGGGATCAGGGCGGGGTAGGGAGGTCCAGGAGAGGGAGTGGGAGAAGGGGGGGGGGTAGAGGAGGAGGTGAGAGGTTAACGTCATAAATCCGGATGACATTTGTATCGTTCGTGAACTGTTATTTGTCATCTATCATTTCGTCTCTTCATTCGTATCATCCGGTCTTTATTAACTCTTTTTTTTTCCTCCAAATAAGAAGAAAAGTTTGATTATCTTCTGTTTTTTGCACCTACCATTATACACGTGGATATGAATAGCTAACTTTTAATATTATTTTCTTTCAACAGGGTGAGTGATCTGAGCGGATGCAGTCGGATTCAAAGGAGACAGTTACAAGAACGGGGAGGCACTGTATTGCGTGGATACGAGGTGAGAAAAGAGAAAGATGAAGAAGCGTGAAAAAGATGAAAGGAACTAGGAGGTATGAGAGAGAGAGAGAGAGAGAGAGAGAGAAGAAAGAGAAGAGAGAGTTAAAAAGAATAGGAAAATAAGGGCGATGATAACATTTCTGTTGCTCTTAATTTGTAACACTGACGCGCGTCTATTTACGTGAATGGCGTAAATATTAGCGAACGGATGATCTATTTATTTTTCTTCTCTCTCTCTCTCTCTCTCTCTCTCTCTCTCTCTCTCTCTCTCTCTCTCTCTCTCTCTCTCTCTCTCTCTCTCTTCCTCTCTCTCTGAATTATATTTCTGCATATAAGTCTTCTAAATCCTCTGTTCTCTGCATGATGCCATATACGTATCCGGATTAACATTTGTATTCATTTTGCATATTCAGCCGCTGCATTTATTCGCCTCAGCGTTTTGAAGGTACATATATACATATTCATACACACGCAGGTACGCACGCACGCACGCACGCACGCACACACACACACACACACACACACACACACACACACACACACACACACACACACACACACACACACACACACACACACACACACACACAGACGCACACAGGCACGCATACACACACACACTCACACACACACACACACACACACACACACACACACACACACACACACACGTACACACGTACACACACACACAGGCGAAAAGGGGGCGTTGACGCTACATGCGGAAGTAAGGGGTTAGCCGTGGGGATTGCGGGTGGGGGGTGGGGGGAGGGGGGAGGGGAGGGTGGAACTATTGTTGTGACTCCTTGAAGATCACCTGACCTTGTAGTGCGGAGGTGGAAGTGGAGGTGGAGGTGGAAGAGGTGACAGAAGAGGTGGAGGTGGAAGAGGTGAGTGGAATGTGGAATGTATAAGTGGAGGTGGAAGAGGTAGTTGAAGTGGAGGAAGTATGGGTGGAGGTAAAGAACGGAGGTGGAAATAGAAGTGGAAGAGAGGGTTGAAGTGGAGAAATAAGTTGTGGAAGATGATGTTCAAGTGGAAAAGAGAGAAAAGGTGTAAACACAGGTCCAAGGAGAGTGCAGCGCTTCGCCTGAAGGAATGTCGTGTAGAGTGCTCGTTGGGAGTAGGTGGAGGGGAGGTGGAAAAATTGGTGCAGGTGGAGGAGGAAGTCGAGGTGGAACATGTGGTGCAGGTGGAGGAGAAGTGGAGGTGGTGCAGGTGGAGGAGGAAATGGATGTGGAAAAGGTGGTGCAGGTGGAGGAGGAAGTCGAGGTGGAAAAGGTGGTAAAAAAGTAGTTGGAGGTAAAAGGAAGAGGAAGTGGATGGGGAAGAAGTGGCTGAGGTGGAGGAACACGCAATGTACCCCATACGAAGCTTCATTCAAACATAATTTCGTAAAATGTACTGTAGGTACCAGCATAATTACGTTTTTTTACAAGTACTTCTTTCTCATTTAAGTGCATTTGTAAGTTACACCTCCCCCTCTCCACCTCCTCTCCCCCCCCCCTTCCCAACAAGACCTTCCCTCCCCCCTCCTCACTTCTCCTCTCCCCCTCCCCCTCCCCCCCTTCTTCCTCGTCCTCTCGTAAGCCACATCTGTCGCGTTTAGCAGCCGAACCTCCAAAGATAATGATGTTATTAGGGGGACCACAAGAACAGGCTTTATGTAGTGTACACGTCGGGAGGCACAGAAATGTTTACGGCAACCTTGGTAGGTAGGGGTGGGGGTGTGGGTGGGGAGGGGGTGGACAGGCGGGTGGGGAGGGAGTGGGGAGGATTCGAGAAGAAGGGGGGAGGGAGTACCAGGGGAGGAAGAGGGGAAGGGATAGGCAACAAGGGAGCAAGAAGGGAAGATGTGTGTGAGGGGGAAGGAAGGGGGGGGAAGGGAGGAGTAGGTGGGTAGAAAGGGTGGGAGGGGAAGATGGGTGGGGGGAAGGAACGGTGGGAAGGGGGTACCAGGGGAGAGAGGATGGGGTGGACGGGTAGGGGGAGAGGAGGGGGAGGTGAGAAGGGCCGGGGAGTTTAGAGTGACGAGGTTCAACGGGAAGATAGTAGAAGATGCTCTCTTCCTGTGTCGGTAAGAGGAGATAAGGAGATAAGAATAGAGCGAGAGAGAGAGAGAGAGAGAGAGAGAGAGAGAGAGAGAGAGAGAGAGAGAGAGAGAGAGAGAGAGAGAGAGAGAGAGAGAGAGAGAGGAGAGAAAGAGAAGAGAAGAGTGAGAGAAGAGAGAAGAGAGAAGAGAAGAGAGAGAAAATCAAAGACAAACCGAAAGGAAGACCGAGAAAAAGGGAGAGAGAGAGAAAAAAAAGAGAGAGATATAAGAGAGAGAAAACGAACAAAGAGACGGACGCAAAGACTGATGTACCGCGGTGCCCAGCGAGCGAGAGGGG
>NC_051399.1:40735818-40743318 GCF_015228065.2 Penaeus monodon
CCTCCTTTCATCCAGAGTGCTTGAGATTAACGAGTGTTTGATAACCGGCTTGCCTGTAAAGACTCGCTCGAAGGCATGGCAACATGGCAAGATTGATTTTATTGTTATTAATGTTTTAATTGGGCGGCTGTTGGCGGTGGGGGAGTGAGAGAAAGTGGGGAAGAAAGAGGAGAATAAAGGGTGGGAATGATGAAGGGAACGATGGAGAGAAGAGAAGGAGAAGAGAGAAGGGGAGGAAAAAGGGAAAAGAGAGGAGGGGGAAGGGGAGAGAGAGAGAGGAGAAGAGAGGAGAGGAGGAGGGGGAGGAGAGAGAGAGAGAGAGAGTTAGAGAGGAGAGATTTAGGGGTTAGAGAGAGGGGGAAGAGAGAGGTTAGAGAGGGGAGAGAGAGGAGAGAGGGGGTTAGAGAGAGAGAGGAGGAGAGGGGATGAGAGGAGGAAGGAGGAGAGAGAAGAGAGAGAAACAAAAAAGACGACAGACAAAAAAAAATCAACCCAGCTTTGGGAACCAACAAAACCCCAAAACACACGAGTGAGCCAAAAAAAATAGAAGCGAGAAAAGAGAATCGAATAAAAGAGCATAAGAAATACAAAAAGGATTGCAGACGTGGAGGCATCCTCGTAAGCATCCACACATGTCGCCTGAATGAGTCTTTGTCTCAATCCACATCCGCGTGGATAAGTACGTATGAAAGTTTGTGCGAGTTTTTTTTTTTTTCTTTTGGGCCCGTGACCCCAGAAACTCCCAAGGGTTTAGAGCCAGCCCCCCTTGTTCGCGTTATAATATTGCCCAAAACAGCCGGGTTGCAACCTTTGATTTATTTAATTGTTTTCGCATCGATAATGGCACCCAAACAAAGTGGGAATAAGAAGGAAGATAATAAAAGATGTGCAGTAAGAGCATATGCATATGCCATTGCATATCTGTCTAGCTAGAGAGAGAAGGGGGGGGGGGGAAAAGGAGAAGGAGAAGGGGGGAGGAGAGAAAGAAAAGAAGGAGAAAGGGGAGAGAGAAGGAAGGGGAGAGAGAGGGGAATGGAGAGAGAGGGAGGGAAAGGGGGGAGAGAAGGGAGAAGGGAGAGAAAAGAGGGAGAAGGGGGGAGAGGAAGAAAGAGGAAAAGGGGGGGGAAAAGAGAAAGGGGGGAAGAGAGAGGGGAAAAGGAGAGAGAGAGAAGGAGAGGGAGAAGGGGGGGAGAGGAGAAGGGGGGGGGGAGGGGAGAGAAGGGGGGGAGAAGGGGAAAAGGGGGGAGAAGAGAGAGAAGGGGGATAGAGAGAAAAGAAGGAGAGGAAAAGAGAGGGGAAAAAGGGCGGAGAGAGAGAGAGAGAGAGAGAGAGAGAGAGGGAGGGAGGGGGGAGGAGGAAGGGGGAGAGAGAGAAAGGGGGGAGGGGAGAGAGAGAGAGAGAAGAGAGAGAGAGAGAGAAGATGAGAGAGAGATAGAAAAGAGAGAGAGAGGAGATGAGAGGGGAGAGAAGGACGGAGAGAGAGAGAGAGAGAGAGAGAGAGAGAGAGAGAGAGAGAGAGAAAGAGAGAGGGACGCGGCGCCCTGACAGAAGGCGGCGCCGCCCACGTGAACGGATGGAGTCTCGGGCAGAGGGAAGGTGAGGTAGAGGGACAGGGGCGGGCAGGGGGCAGGGAGGCAGCACGGGCAGCGGACCTCGGGCCAGGGGACGCGGGTGGCAGGGGGTAGGGGCAGACGAGATGGGGGAGGACGGGGGGGGTAGACCTAGGGGCGGTGAAGGCGAGGAATCAGGGGCCCAGGGACAGGGTAGGTAAAGATACAAGGTTCTGGGGGAGGGGGGTGGGAGAAGGCAGGTGGGTTATACAGGGGGGCAGGGGCAGGGGCAGGGGTTGCGTGCGGTCGCCTTTGTCCTGTAGTCAGTGTTGACCTTGGCCAGGGAGCGGGAGAGCGCGCGGCCGGGGCAGGGCAGTAAACACAGCCGCCGCCACAGCCTTCTCTGTCGACTCTCCTCCTCTGCTGCCGCTGTGGGTTTATGCAAATGGCTTCTTTCTGTCTTAAATAAAGAGACAGAAATGAACTTCTCCCGACTTTTAACTTGAATGAATTAATGCGTTTTAATTGCTCTCTCTCTCTCTCTCTCTCTCTTTGGGCGGAGTTTGCTCTGGATGAGAAATATATTATGCATCGAGGTTGTCATGGGGAATATATTTCGTTATCGATTCTGTTCGAGGAAATTCATGATTTTATCAGCACTGACTGTGACCTAGTTAATTAGTACATCATGATAGTCAATAACAAGCGATTCATAACTAGTTCCAGATAAAGTTTGCAATATATAAAATTTTAGAGCAAATAAAATAGATGAATAATGAAATGGTTACTGACAAAGAGATACATAAACTCACAAAGAATACACATCTGCACAAAGGCAAAACCCACACATCCATTGCCATGTCCATCTCTCTCTCCATCCCCGTTCCATCTCCTCTCCTTCCGTCTCCTTCATCCCCATATATATATATATATATATATATATATATATATATATATATATATATATATATAAATAAAAATATATATATATACACACACACACACACACACACACACACACACACACACACACACACACAAATAATATATATATAATATATATATATATATATATATATATATATATATAAATCACAGAATATGAATAAGCTTATGCTTAACATTCCTGTAAAGCAATTCAGTAACAGGCAAAAAAAGCACCACATCATCGAATAGTGAGATAAAACGAGGTTTCAGCAGCACTGTAAATACGAAATGCTTTGAGAAGATATTTTAACCTCATGCCTGTTTTCTTTTTTTTCTTCAGCCCTTTATTAAATTTTCACGCCGCACCCTGAGAGAGAGAGAGAGAGAGAGAGAGAGAGAGAGAGAGAGAGAGAGAGAGAGAGAGAGAGAGAGAGAGAGAGAGAGAAAGGGAGAGACAGAGACAGCTAGATAGAGAGATAGAAAGATCGTAAGAGAGAGCAAGAGAAAGAGAGCAAGAGAGGGAGAGAGAAAGAGAGGGAGAGAGAAAGAGAGGGAGAGAGAGGGAGAGAGAGGGAGAGAGAGGGAGAGAGAGGGAGAGAGAGGAGAGAGAGGGAGAGAGAGGAGAGAGAGGGAGAGAGAGGAGAGAGAGAGAGAGAGAGAGGCAGAGTGAGAGAGGGAGAGTTAAAATGATAATAAGTGATTTCAACTCGACCAGTTGAGTCACAAATACGGCTCTTATCTTTGTTGCTGAAGTTGTGTTGCAAGTTTTCGATAAAGCAATTGCAAAAATGAACTAACCTGAATGGAGGTATAGGTAACGTGGCTTTGCAATACGCAAGTGTTACATTATCGAGGTTGTAACGCCAATACGGATGCATAAAATTGTAAAGAATGTCCTTCTTGCTTTAACGAGGTTGTGGTCGCTTTATCGAGGTTAGGACACGGAGGCTGCGTGACGTCATGTGTAAGTAAGTTTATCGAACGAGGTCACACAAGAATTTCAAAAGGTCGATTGATTCTCTCGTAACGAATTATTTTTTATTTACATGTAAGGGTACACACCTATACATGCGTGTACTCTCTCTCTCTCTCTCTCTCTCTCTCTCTCTCTCTCTCTCTCTCTCTCTCTCTCTCTCTCTCTCTCTCTCTCTCTCTCCTCTCTTTTTAGCACACACACACACACACACACACACACACACACACACACACACACACACACACACACACACACACACACACACACAAATAAACACGCAGACTGTATAGATACTTAGGTATTAGTAAGGGAAATGCACTAATGAAATGCATGTATTTAACAAGCACACTCGAAAGGTACCTGCATGAATTCACAGTTAATGAAGGCAAAGCAAACGACAACGGAAAATGTAAAGGGAAATGTGGGATAAGAAATGAGAATAAGAATACAGTGTGATAATAACGAGAATGGGGATAGCAACGATGATAATGGAAATGGTAATAAAGATGGTAACAAAGACAGCAATGATTATAATAATGGTGACCGTATCATCAATTCAAAATTTTAAAATTTAGCCGAATTACTTATGACGCAATTGACACCATAAATTTGTGTTTTTCATTTACCTTGTCCATCAATGACCCAGATACCCTAGGCGTGAGTTGATCACACCTGATGGTGTTTGAGCCAAAAACACGTATCCATATTTTGTGCATACACATTCACGCTTACTGACATGGACGTATGTAGGCCTATACATACACGTGCACGTTTACATACACATTCATACGTATGCGTGTTTTCGTCATGACCATACTTACACACAGACACACACATTTATATAATCATTTTATTTCCGGGTCAGAGTTACTGTTGTTTAATTTTTTTCAGTATTTTCATGCGTGAGTAATTCTGTGCTTGAATATATATATATATATATATATATATATATATAATATATATATATATAGTATATGTATATGTATTAATATATATATTATATATATATATATATATATAATATATTACATATATACATATATACACACACACACACATACATACATACATCACATACATACATACATACATACATACATACATACATACATACATAATCATACATATATACATACATATATACACACAACACACACACACACACACACACACCACACACATACACACACACACATGCACACACACCACACATGCACACACACACACACACACACACACACACACACACACACACACATATATATATAATATATATATATATATATATATATATATATATATAATATGTATATTATATTATTTAATATAATAAATACATACTACACATATATATTATACTAATATTTATATATATATAGTATATATATAATATATATAAAATATCTATATATATGTATATGTATATATATTTATATATATACATACATACATATACATATATACATACATTTATTATTATTATATATATATATATATATATATATACATAATATATATATATATATATATATAATATATATATATATATATATATATATATATAAAATTTACGATTAAACATCTATCCTTCTGTCTGTCTCTGTATATGTACGAGAGTGTTGCATGTGCGTAACCAAGGAGTGGCTCAAGAGGACTTAAGAAAAGAAACAAATATTGATTTAACCTTCATTTCAAGTGACTATTTTTGTGGTTTGCAAATGCGTTTGCTTATCGTCTGATTAATTTGCTTATTTCTGTTGTAATTAATTGTCAATTGAAGTGTTCGTTTTTAGTGCCATAGAGTTCATTATTGTTTCCGCTAGCAATATCTTTATATCATAATTGTTGTTATTATCAGTACAGTTGGTATTATTATTGTTACCATTGTTATTGTTGTTATTTTTATATCACTGTTATTGTTGTTATTGTCATTATTATTATTGTTGTTATTATCATTATTATAATAATAATTATTATTATTACTATTATTATTAGTATGATTTTTATGTTATCATCATCATAATCATCATCCTTTTGTCATTATTTTTATCATCATCTCATCATCATCATCATCATCATCATCATCAATCATCATCATCATCATCATCATCATCATCATCATCATCATCATCATCATCATCATCATCATCGTTATTATTATTAATATTATTATCATCATTATTATCATTATTATAATTTTCATCCCATATTATAAATCACATCGTGCTCCTGTGGGAAGAAAGGGAGAGGAAGCGAAAATTTACATCGATATAAAGAGAAAAAATAAAAGTTTACAAAGAAACGAAAAGTTTAATGGCAGCCTAATAAATAGAAAAAAGAGAGAGGAAAATTTTCAGCACACTTGAAAGAAAGAAAGAAAGAAAGAAAGAAAGAAAGAAAGAAAGAAAGAAAATGTTACGTCAACAGACTAAATGAAATGTGAAACAAAACAACAAAAGAAAAACAAATGCATAAACCCTGTAGTCATTAGGAAAAAAAGTGCACATCAGCTGATCAAGATGTGCGAGACGACTCACATCTGCTGACCAATAAAGCGCGCGCACGCACACACACACACACACACACACACACACACAACACACACACACACACACACACACACACACACACACACACACACACACACACACACAATTATGCACGCACACGCAGATATATGTATGTGTGTATATATATATATATATATATATATATATATATATATATATATATATATATATATATATAGAGAGAGAGAGAGAGAGAGAGAAGAGAGAGAGAGAGAGAGAGAGAGAGATGAATATAAACATAACAATTGATGATAAAACGAAAAAAAGAAAACAAGTGAAGCACGTAGACAAAACGGGCATCGATAGAGTAAAATAAATACGGATTGATGAAGGAATATACAAAACGTGCATCAAGGAAAAAAAGAGAGTGAAAGAAAATAAAATCAAATAGAACATAGAACAAAAACTTACGTCTGCAGACCAAGAAGAAGAAGAAGACAAAAAAAAAAACAGACAAATAAATGAAACAGAGAAGGTTGAGGCACCTGGAGACAAATTGCTTCGCCTCGTCTGCACACTCGTTCGTGACTGGCAGAATATCGCTCACGAGGACAAAGGTCTTGCGACATCTCTTCTTCCCCCTTCTCCTCCTCCTTTTCCTCTTCCTTCTCTTCGTCCTCCTCTTCCTCTTTCTCTTTCTCTTCCTTTTCTCTCTCCTCTTCCTCTTTCTCTTCCTCTTCCTCTTCCTCCTCTTCCTCTTCCTCTTCCTTCTTCCTCTTCCTCCTCCTCTTCTTCCTCCTCTTCCTCTTCCTCTTCCTCTTCCTCTTCCCTCTCCCATTCCGTCCCCTTTCATCTTTCTTTAGCTTCATGTTTTGTTGTGTTCCGATGTTTTTTTCTGTTCTCTCACTCTCTGTTGTTTGGTTTCTGTCTGTTTGTGTGTGTGCGTCTCTCTCTCTCTTTCTATCTATCTGTCTATCTCTTTCTCTCTGTCTCTCCCTCCCTCCCTTCCCTCTCCCTCATTCTTCTCCCTCTCCCTCTCCCTTTCTCTCCCCCTCCCTCCCTCTCCCTCTCCCTTCCACTCCTCTCTCTGCCCTTCTTAATCTTCCTTTCCCCTCTCTCTCCACTCTCCCTCCCCCTCCCTCCCTCTCCCTTTCTCTCCCTCTCCCTTCCACTCCTTCTCGCTCTGCCCTTCTTAATCTTCCTTTCCCCTCTCTCTCCACTCTCCATCCTCCTCCAGTGTCTCCCTCACCCGTTTCGTAAATGAAGGGCGTGAACCACCGTGAGAGAACCGGCGATCCGCTACGACCTTCTAGCGTGACGTCTTCCCGTTGTCTTTAACTCGGTTTGGTGTCAGTGTGTGAAGGTGGAAGAGAGAGAGAGAGGGGGAGAGAGAGGTAGAGAGAGAGGGGGAGAGAGAGAGGGAGGGAGAGAGAGAGGGAGAGGGAGAGGGAGAGAGAGGGAGAGAGAGAGAGAAGTAAAAAAATATATAGACTGGTATAGACAAGGTATTATGGAACAAAGAGGAAGAAAAGAAAAG
>NC_051399.1:40765169-40767669 GCF_015228065.2 Penaeus monodon
ATATATTTTGTTTGAATTTAATAGCCACTTCCATTTGATGTCACAATAGATGAGATGGATTGTGGACATGTCACATGATAAGAAATTTCACTCAGCAATTATAAGAACTGTAAATCTCACAGCTAGACAGGAAATTTGGCAGAGAATTCAAAAGTAAAGAAAGTGTCTATAATATAACTTCCAAAATGCCTTTTCTTAAAAGCATATTGGAATCTATTCATCTGTGTAGAAAATATGTGGGCAAGTTTTATGAGAATGTGAATATGTACTTATGATCTTGTGTGTGTTACTTGTGTGTGCAAATACCACAGGACCCAATTTTCTTACTTAAGTTGTCCATCATAAGGTGCACAGTCTGCCAAGAAACAAAGAAGTATTTACCTGAGATAAACTTTACGAATAAGAGGAGTAAAACGAAATGCAGGATTACACTCCATTGGGTAAATACCGAGAGGAAAAAAGTAAGCCAAGAATTCTTGACAAATATTGCTTGCATGATAAACATCCTCAACTTAGATGAATGCAAGGGATGAAGTTACAACATATACACTAAAATAAGCCTATAATGTCACAGTACACAATTTTGGTAACTGGGAGTCAAATAATCACCAAAGAGGCATCAAACATAAATGGTTTAAAATGAATCAGATCAAGCTCTCCTGTCAGTACTAATAGTAATGTGACAGCCTTTAATGTATACTTGAGACAGGTTTTAATTTGACAAGAGAAGTTCCCAAATTAAATGCGATAGTGCATTAAGTGTTTCAAGAGTGGCTTATGCTTATTAAATATACATGGAAAGAGGAATGATAAAAACAACAAAAAAATGTATGGATAGTAGGCTGGCATTGTTATGTAGTATGATTATTGTAAATTGGTGAATATAAATAAAATCTGCTGTTCATTTAATTTAAATTCTGACACCTTGATATGCCATACAGATATGTAAAAAAAATTATAAATATACAAATATAACTAAATAAATAGTACACAATTATGTGTGTATATATATGTATGCATCTACATACATACATATATATATGTATATATGTGTATATATATATATATATATATATATATATATATATATACACACACACACACATAAATATAAGTACATATACATATACATATACACAACAAGCACACGCACGCAAGCGCGCATGCGCGCACACACACACACACACACACATATATGAAAAATGCGTTCACAGTTTTACAGGAATGGATGTTTTACAAATTAGTACTGTAAAGATATTGATCAACAACAAAAAAAAAAAAAAAAAAAAAAAAAAAAAAAAAAGTCTGAATAAGAACAGAAACTCCTTTGTGATAAAAGAAAAGAAAAGAAAAATACTTTAACACTTCAAAACCAAGATTTATTTTACAAATCTTCCCAAGCAATCACACAAAAATTATGACATTAAAAACAAGGCAACTCATCACATTAAAAAAAAAAATCTCTTTTATCACAAGCATGTTTTCCTCTTGTACTAACCTTTAATTAAATGTTATTCTTTACTGTAACTGGATTTGATTAAATTATCTTAAGCTATAAATTACAAGGCACAAACAAAAGAAAGTATATCACTGGAGGAAACAATTCAGATTGCAAAAAATATAAATCTTATTTTAGTACCAATGTGACTGCTAAAGAAAGTTAATAAAAAAAAAAAAACATTCTATTTTTCATTTAATATGCTATTGACTTCTAGCATTACTATTTTTTTTACTGAAATCTGTAACTGGAAAACATTATTTTACAAGCATAGTAGAACATAATCTGTAAG
This sequence comes from Penaeus monodon, assembly GCF_015228065.2. Taxonomy (NCBI): domain Eukaryota; kingdom Metazoa; phylum Arthropoda; class Malacostraca; order Decapoda; family Penaeidae; genus Penaeus; species Penaeus monodon. Next base: position 40,766,960 of record NC_051399.1, read on the forward strand.
GAAAATAAAAATATAAACATGGTTTATATATAAAAAACTGAAAGAGAGAGAGACAGAGAAAGAAAGAAAGAAAAAAAGAAAGAGAGAGAGAAAGAGAGAGAGAGAAAGAGAAAGAGAAAGAGAGAGAGAGAGAGAGAGAGAGAGAGAGAGAGAGAAAAGAAAGAGAAAGAGAAAGAGAGAGAAAGAGAAAGAGAGAGAGAGAGAGAGAGAAAGAGAAAAAAGGGGAGAAGAGGAGAGAAAGAGAGAAGAGGAGAGAGATAGAGAGAGAGAAAAGTATAGTGAGAAGCTGGGAAGGAGAATCTTTCCATATATTCCAAAAGAATAGAAGAAAGAAAGAAAGAAAAAAGAAAGAATGAAAGAAAGAAAGAAAGAAAGAAAAAAAAAGAAAGAAGAAAAAGAAAAGAAAAAGAAAAAGAAAAGAAAAAGAAAAAAAGTAGAAAAAGAAAAAGAAGATACTGGCTATTAGTATCCTTAGCTGAAGTGTTCTAGATTCTTCAAGTCACTCCATGAGAACTGGTTATCAAAAGGATTCAGAGGTACAGTATGGTTGCTGTCAGCTAAATTTTCAGAAGCTGGTGGATCATCACAGTGCTTCTGGTATCTTTGTGACGATCCTGAGGCATGATGAAAACTGTACCTTTTATTTGACGCTTTCATCCTCTTGCGGTTTGGGTTTTCCATACACAACACTGTCTTCTTTTGATACTTGA
>NC_051399.1:40777669-40792669 GCF_015228065.2 Penaeus monodon
AGTGGCCATGAGATTTCCTCTTGGACACTCAGAGTTTGCTGACTGGTCCACTTCAACCCCTGGGCAGCTACTGCTTTGATTGAATTTTGTTCTCGGGATCATACTGGTAGAACCATGTTTCATCCCGTCACAAGTCTCTGCAGAAAAACTTCAGAGTCCTCATCCCACTTATTTAAAATTTCTATTGAAAGATCTACTCTTGTTTACTGAACCAATGTTTTCCTCACAAACTTCCGCCGATGGCCTGCCACTGTGGGGCTCATCTTCAATTTCGTTTCTTCCACTTCTGAACTGAATTATCCATTTGTAGGATGTTGATTCTTTGGGGCACTATCACCATAAATTTGTTCCAGAGCGTCAATTATTTACCTATTCTGCCAAGTGAGTTTTACCATGAATTTAATGTTTCTCCTGGCCTCAAATTCGGTGGATTCCATGTTGGTTGAATGGTGCCTGACTTCTAACCGGCGGCGATACGCTATTACCAGCATTTAAGGTTTCATATTTGAACATGTTATAACGTGTTGGTATAAGAATGTTCAGGTGCATTGAAATCAAAATCCTATCTTTTGATTTTTAGTTATGGACTTTTTTCCACAAACTTTTTGAAGCCCCCTCGTATGTTGTAAAGGAGAGACCCCGATATGACAACACTAGCCATGCTGACACCTGGATGGCGGTGACAAATTACTGAAGGAATTGAGGCACCTCACCCGCTCACGGTCTGAGGACTAGGCGGGGGGGGGGGGGGGGGGGGCGGGAAACACAGGATTCAGGAAATCTCTCACGACTGAGGACTGCACTAGAAACATGTCCTACTTCTATGAGAGATACACCACGGAAGGGAGAGAGAGAGATAGACTGGAGCGACTAAAATATACAAATGTGCTTGCTTCTACTTTTACAAGTACACGAGCAATAAACATGCAATGTCATGCATGGCTGATTACTGCCAGGTTCGTGTTTTTTTGCCTCTACGTGAAAACATACTAGAAAAAGGTGATATGCCTGTGCAGTATATTCATCAAAGATGCAAGTCTTCAACTACATTTTCCTCTTGGATGTGCAAAGCTCACATTCATTTCCCGTTCCTGCCACAGCTGATTCAAAATAGCGTGGCATCCTGACCGCAGTCCCTCATTGGTCCGTTTCTTCTCCTCCAGCTGGGCCTCCAATTCGTCCGACAGCGCCCGTCTAGCAGCTATCATGCCTTCTAGCTGAGCTGCGGCCTCCTTCACCTTGGCCGTCTCTGCCCGTGCTTGAGCCAGTTCTTCTTGAGCTATGGGATGGAGTGGGAAGGGGGATTAGGGTTGAAAATCCTGCTTCTCCTTCTGTATTTCAGTGCACGGACTTGTTTTAGATGTAGATATTTGTTCATATGTTATGTTTCTGGGAGTCGCGTTCACTACAAGTAGTATGTGTGCCCGTGAGGGTCTGTGGCCATAGGGCAAGATTTAAAATATAATGACATTCCCTTACACGACCTGGGGAAGTTCAGTACCCGCACAAGCAGTTATGATGTGGTTATTACTATTGCAATTTCACTAGAGGAATAATCAGCAGCTCACGCCTGACTCTGGAGTACTCCGATTCAACTTCATCACTGTTATTATTATTATTACTTTTATAATGTATTATCATTTACCATTTATAATGGCCAACATCACCACTATATGAATAGTAACTTTAACAATAATGACATGGCATGGTAGGACTGTGGAAGTCAGTCAAGTAGCTTATGCAAATGCAGTAAAATAGTTGTTCTTAGGACAGTTAAGTTATAACTCACAAGTCTAGCATGTGATGTGGGATGAGTACAAGACATTCAAAACTCAGTTACCATAATACCCATATTACTTCTTGTACATGTGAACAGCACCAAGGGACGCAGTGTGTGACCGCTGATTTTATCCAAGCAGTACACTTTGACTCAATGGGTTTTCCTACGCCCGACAGCGCCAATGCTCCGCCTACGCATTTTGAAATGATTGCATGTGCTTGGTGCAGCAGATAAAACCTTAAGTTTCTAAGATTGGCAACAATGCAGTGTCTATTTCGAACATGACTCATCAATTTATAAAAGTCTATAATTAACTTCATTTTCTTAAAAAAAAAAAAAAAAAAAAAAAAAAAAAAAAAAAAAAAAAAAAAAAAGTTTGATAAGTAATCTTTTATTTAATTGGCACCGGGAATTACTCCATATTCAAACGGTATGCTTTTAGGTTTAGGACTTTACATATATGAAGTAAATATGTAAGAATAACAAAATTTACTGCGACTATCAGAGTTACACTGAACAATTACCTGTCTTGTATCAAACGTTTCCAGATTCTAGCTGTCAGTCAAGTGAATGGACTTTTCATGGTCTACAAGTTACCATCATTGTTACAGTGCATCATTAATTTAACGTAAAACGGCTACTCTAGAATATGGAGCTGGGATTTTATCTGGTTACCTGATTTTATCTATTTTTAGTGTTTTTTTTCGTCCATCTTTCACTACATGGAATTAAATCGATTTCTCTTTTTAAGCAAATGTTGTTGTGCTCACTTAGCTTTCCTGCTTACAGCCTACACTCTACAAATGATAGACGTTTCTCTCCTACAAGGTTACATATCTTTTATTAAATTAAATTATCACGCCGTAAACGTGGTATTAATGTCTGATGTTATTTTCGCCTGCCTTTCCCATATATTTCACGAATCAGTAACTATTTGCGAGGCTTAATTAGTGTTGATTTGATGGTGTTACAGTTAATTGGCGGACGTGAAATGTTTATCAACCGAGACATTATATGTAGCGGCCCGGAACTCATAAGAGACATCCTATCACGGCATGTCACATCAAGAGATTTTCTACATTTGTCGGAATAGACACTACACTTACACTTACATGTACACGTGTACACATACATACACACACACACACACACACACACAAACATCTACATTCTTATAAATATATATATAATATATATATAAATATAAATATATATATATATATATATATATATATTATATATATTGTGTATGTATGCGTGCGAATGAATAATTATCCAATATCTTTCTCCTGCAGGATGTAGGCCTGACTCAAATCACGGTATAATTGGATATGACGCCTGACACCATAAATACAGAATCTGAGCTTACCAAATAGTAGAACACATCATTCCATTAAAGTTTTCTTCTATATATTTTTCTTCGCAAGTTGATAATAACGGTAATGACGAAGGTGTAAAATCCAAGAAATCCAGCAACCACGACAAAAAGTCTTGAAAGCGACGGGAAATCGGACATATTTGTAGCGCATGACGTAAGCGAGGGAAATCAAACGAGCCAATTAGATCTGTGCTGGAACGTGACGTGACCACAGGCACAGTGACATTCAGCACGATAGAACCAATCAGATATGAAACAGATCATCACGTGACAATAGAAGCCGGGCCTAGAAGGCAGTTGAAACTCTAATCAGTTCCACCGTGGCTAGGCAGTGTCGAGCGAGATAATAACCATTTCGATTTCATTACAAAATATCATCTAAGTACTGTGCCCGAACTGTAATACATCTTGTCATTACAGAAAAAAAAACAGTCTATCATCAGCTCTTCGTCGAGGCCGCGAAACTAAAACCTCCGCTGTCCGATAAGGAACGGCGGAGCGATCACGCTTTCCGCCTACAACGACCTAGGAGACCCCGAGATAATGCTTGAGATAAGGTGTGGGTAAAACTGTTACTGGGTCTGGGCTCTAACCTGATAACGAGTGGATATATTGTGCTCTCCCGTGTATTGCCGATATTTCTCTAAGCACCTCCCCCCCTATCCCCTATTCCCTGATATGTATCATGCTCTCCCCAATATTGGGACCGATGTGTGAGGGAGCTTTGCTTCGTTTGCAAAGGAAATAAGGGCGAAAACTATTTGAAAAATATATTGTTCATCGGAAAATCGGTGTTAGGCGTCATTTCCAAATTTACCCAAATCACACTAGAGATATTACTTTGCGGCGCTAGCTTTGGGCGATTGCATGCCCTGCCTTGACCAATCTCAGTTGTTAGGCTTCGCCCATGGCACGAGCCGAGCGCACAACCACGGCGGCGCACACACGTACGTGCTTGAATGTTAACTAGCATATTTGGTTACAAGTTTTATTAGCCGGATTAATCCTGTTCTAATCAAAACTACTGAAATTCAACCTAATTCTTAGAAGACACGTATCAAGGTCGTTACTAACTGTATACTATGTATTTAGACATCATGCAATAACACGGTATATTATGGAATATATTTTTATTACGCTTTTTGAGAAATGCCTTGTTATATGTTATTCAAAATACAGTCATAAGCTTGCATAGCGTAAATTTAACGACATTACATGTTTAATAACGACTTACAGAATAAATAAACAGGTAATTATTGACGTTTACACGTGTCAACTTCCGCTGCCGTGTGATTACCATCTTTTAGAATCCTTTACCCTTTTTTTTTTACCTTCTCTCGCCCTTCTCATCTGTTGCATTATGGACTCCTCATATTTGCTGATACTATCAAGTATCAGATCCAATTTGGGTGCTTTCTCATCCATTGCCATGCGACAATAAGTCTTGCAATAATCTTTTTTGAAGAGGCGCTTGATTTATGCCTTTGATGAGGTCTTGATGACGTATCACTCAACTTTTTCTCTCGATCGTACGTTTTTATATGTTGTTGTACGCGCATTCCCCCCCCCCTCCCAATCTACTTTTTAAAATATGCTAATGCATCTTTTTTATTGCTTCAATTACTCCTTCTCACATATGACGATAAGTATATATTAAGGTTCTATTGTGTAAAAGGGGAAAACAAAGCCAGTTAAGAGTAAATAACGTGGTTTATTATTCGTACAATATTTTGGTACTGTATTTAGACTTTACCTGTCTGTCGGTAAAGATAAAGTAAATAGCAAAACACGATAGATGTTTGTAATTTTCTGACATTTGTCTAATGAATACCGCAAAATATAATTTTTACTAAGTATTATTCGAGATTGGTTCGACTTGGGTTAATACATTGTAGTAACATGCTATTACGAAAGTATAATATATAGCCATCCCTGAAGAAGCATTTTGGTGCATATCGTAATTATATGTTAGGATACTTTAATCACCTCCAAACTTATTTTGATACTGAATTATCGTCCTAAATTCCAAAGAAACAGCAACAATGAAACCGAACTTAATGGTATCGTTTACCAATGCTCTTTATCGTAGAGCAGGGGTAACAAACTCACAGAAAATATCTCCGGTTATGCATAAACAAAACCGAATATGAATTGCGTAATATATCTGTATATATCTGATGCTTCACGTTTTAACTCACAGTTTCTTATATTCTATGTAAAATACAAACCGAGATAAATAAACAATAACGTATGAAAGCAGGAATATATATAATAAAAAAACTCTATAGATTCAACACTTCGAAAAGTGAATTGTCATACAGCGATGAAGACCTATGTGAAAATGCATCATACTGCAAGGAAAACAGTAGAATAAGACATAAAAAAAAGAAAAAAAGAAACAGAACTGAAGAAGAGATGCTCAACTGACCGAATACTATTATACCACACAACGAGCCTAAAAGCCACGCTCCCAATAAAACCTGCTTAAATACGCCATGGTAAGCAGTAATGACCTACAATGTAGACACGAAAAGAAACGAACAACAACTTAAAGAGGAAAAAATGCAAAGAAACAGTTTGGAGCAAAGACGCTCGTTTGACTCTCCGAGCCTCGCCAGCACACAGCTTCAGTAGCGACCTGGACACAGAGATGACAGGTCAGAAGTTTGAGTACGATGAGTCAGGCTCGACTTTTTTCTATTTCCTCACCTGCTTCTTGGGACTGATTCTTGTCCCTTGTACATTCTACTTCTGGCCAGCCGGCGAATCTGAAGGTAAAACTGAGTGGGGTAAGGCCGATAAAGACAGGAAAATGAGTGTCATTTGGGTTGTAGAAGTGTGTGAAGGAAAAATCAGTCGTGTTTTTGTTTTAGTGAAGATTTAATACCTCTTTCTTTTTTTATTCGGCATTCGCGTTGTCATGAGCGCAGTTAATTGTCTCCTATCTCCGCGTGTGTGAGAAAAAGAGGAAGAAGAGCGAAGGAAGAACAAGTGTTGAAAGGAAGAGGAAGAGGAGGAGGACGGGAAATAATCACGGAAGAGGCCAAAGTAACGGGACTTGTGGAGTGGAACAGATGTTGTGACAGACCCGGCCTCCTGCACCTGTTCCATGCCTTCCTGCTCGTTCTCGCCTTCGAAACCTCGCTCGTTCTCCACCCTTTTGCAAATCCGTTTTTTCCTCCTCCTCCTCCTCCTCTCTTACGCCTTTACCCTCCGCCGTCGTCCTCCCGCACCTTCTTATTCTCTCCTCTCTTATTCTCTTTTTGTTTTTGTTTGGTCTTCTCTCTCTCTTACTCCTTTTTTGTCTTCTCGCCTCGTTTACCTCCTTTACACTTTCCACTACTTGTGCTATATCTTCCAGAAAGTCCACCTGTTTTGTACTATCCACCGTCTCCACCTGTTCCACACGTAGGCCTACCTGCTCCACCTGTTCCACACGTAGGCCTACCTGCTACACCTGTTTCATTTGGGTGCGTGGGAATGGCAGGAAAGAGAATGATGGGAAAACAAGGGAAATACCATATGTAAATTGACCTCTTGTGATTTTCACGACCGTTTCTTTTCCTCCGTGTGGAGAATCATCCAGGAAAGATTGTAGGGTATATATGCAGGCGAAATCTTTTAGTTTTTGCATTCTCTTTTGATGTGAGTTGCGTGTAACCTCGTTCTCTGTTTCATTATGTGAAGGCTTGTGTGTCCAAAGAAAGTCTCGGATCAGTTTGATGAAAATGTTTTTGTTAAGTGCTTTGTACATTAAACTTTTGGTATATGTTACTGAGAGTGATGCTACCCTCCAGAGACATAGTCCAAAACAAGGGTATTATGCAAACCCAAAAATCCAGACCTATCCTTTCCCACTTTGTTATTCCGTAGACAAGGGGAGGCAAATCCCTCTGTCCCCCCCCCCCCCCCTTTATTAGCACCATGTGCCAACTTGCAGAAAACACGACATCAAGAGCTCTGGCTATGTGAGGGTGTTGTGGACTTAGTCTGTGAGTGGTGATAGGCAGCAGATATTTTTGTTATTTTGCGGTAAATGTGAGAGCAGAGCTGCTATCTCTGTATTGTTTATGACTCTATTTCGTATACTATATGAGATGGCAGTGTCCTTATCTCTCTATCTCTGTGCATTGTTCTTGGTAACATTATCTAAATTTTCATTTATATCGTATACGTGGATATGTACAAATTAAAGCACTATAATAATGCGATGGTACCCCCTAAAACGGAAAAGTATTTTCACTTTTTCGCCAGCCAACATGCACTAAATGTACGTTAGTTTATTGCTCTTTTATAGAATCAAAAGTTTGCAGTGTCTAGGTTCTAAGATAGTAATTAAAGATTTTTAAGCCCATGTATAACTATAATCTTTCTCTGGCTCTCTTCTTTCTCTTTTTCGTTTTCTATCTAACCCCTCTCTGTCTCTTTCCCTTCCCCTCCCTCTTTCTCTTTCCCTCCCCCTCCCCCTCTCTCTCCCTCTCTCTAGATGAAAAAATGTAAAATGTTTGGCATATGAAAATTTTATTGAGTTTTGTGTTGAGCTTGCATACATGATTTTATGTTTTAACTCCAAAGAGTTTTCCTTTGACCTGCATAAATGTAACTAGCCTAATGCACAAATTGCAGTAGTGCAACATGTCTTTCAGATGCATTAGGCAGGATAGTGGGTGTCACTCTCTAGTGAGTAGCACAGAATTAGGATAGGTGGATATAGTGAATGGACATAGGAGCGATAAACAAGTTTCCCAAAGTGTAATGAGGATTGCAGATCTTTAGGTATGTTAGGTTAAGTAAAGTTAATTAACCCTTTCCCGACGGGTAGTATTGATAGTGGCCCGGGCCTCGCTGCCGTGGGCTTATATCGTCGCCCTAGCATGCGCGACCACTCATGCCAAGTACCAGCATCCCATTTCTTCGTAATACTACGAGCATATGTTGTATTTTCAGTTTTCATTATTTTCTAAAGTCTCTACTTGCCATATTTCCTGATAAATCGAGACTGAAGGGTATTTTTGTTGTTTTATAGACTCCATAGTTGATCATTATTCGGTCTATAGTCTGAATAAAATAAGCAGTGCATGGCATCATGGAGTTGATTTTTTTTTTTTTTTTTTTTTTTTTATTCATAGTAAAAATGAGAAAGTGTTAAAAATGACTTAACCACATTTTCAGTGGCAGAAAAATAATATTTTGCTGTGATTGTAAAAAAAAAAAAACTCATGGCAAGTCCATACATACACCATGGCATGTACGTACATGCCCCCAGCAGATAGTCCCGCCATGCCATGGCATGTGTGTACATACCACCCGTCGGCAAAGAGTTAATAAAGTTTATTGATGTTAATAAAAAAAAACGCAAACTTGATGTGAGATCTATATTTGAGTAACTTGATGCAAATCCTTCTAGGCTTATCAGCTTGATTAGTAAAGTCGCCAGTCAGACCTAGTGAAAGGTAATTGAAATGCTTGAAGACCCTTGCAAGTCTTGAGATATTCTCTCAATCTCTTGAGAAATAATGGTAACCAGGATGTTGATATGTGCATATATACCCTCCTGTCAGTCAAGGGAACTAACAACACAAGATATATCTTACTGCTGTGTATTATCTTGTCATTTGTGCTCATGATGCTTTCTAAAGGTCCAGAAGTTACTGAAAGTTGATATAAGCTGTGTGCCAGTGGCTTATAGTAATCTCATACTTCTCATATGTATCAAGTAGACTACCTTGTATTAGCTAATATTAGTGATGTTTTCATTGATCCTTCTCTTTTACTTATCACAAGCGTTCCTGATAAAGACCTTCTACATACCCAGGTGATACACAAACTGTTTTCCTCTTTTTTTTGTTTTGTTTTTTATGACTATTCAAAATATGTAGCTTTAGTAGGATAATCAAGCATGGTGTTTTAGACTTGTTCATGTACAGTACTTTATTCAGAGTAAAATGTCAACTCAATGTATTTATTACTTAACCCTTTGCCGACGGTTGGCATGTATGCATATGCCATGGCATGGCGGGACTATCTGCCATGTATGTACATGCCATGGTGTATGTATGGACATGCCATGAGTTTTTTTTTTTTTTGTTACAATCACGGCAAAATATTATTTTTCTGCCACTGAAAGTGTGATTAAGTCGTTTTTAACACTTTCTCATTTTTACGGCATGGGATGCTGGTACTTGGCATGAGTGGTCGCACATGCTAGGGCAATAATATAAGCCCACGTCAGTGAGGCCCGGGCCACTATCAATACTACCCGTCGGGAAAGGGTTAATTAACTTTACTTAACCTAACATACCTAAAGATCTGCAATCCTCATTACACATTGGGAAACTTGTTTATCACTCCTATGTCCATTCACTTTATCCACCTATCCTAATTCTATGCTACTCACTAAAGAGATAAGCTTCATAAACTAAAGTCTTACATAGATAATGATAAGCTCCTTATAACAGAGATAACAAATTCAGGTAGAAAAAGAAAACAGGAGTAAAGATTATATCATATATTTATAGTTACATCTAGCATTACTAGTAGTGATTAGACTATCTTTGTATAAAAGCTTTCTTCAATAATTTTTAAAGTGACTGATGATGATGAGGAGGATCTCCACATGCTTCTGCCAACACCGCCATCATCATCGACAACGATGATGATGTCAGTACCACTGTCATCATCATCGTTGTCATTGTTTTTATACTCATCGCCATTCTAATTATGAACTGTTCTTAACATTTTTTTGTAATGGTTTTGATTATGGCAAAAGCATTTAGAGTCTACCTGGGTCAAATACTCTAAGTAGCCACTTAAACTGTATTTGATAATTTTAGAGTTGATGTTATTGTGATATTCTTCTACCAGCAGAGGAGCAGGAGAAGGAGAAATGTGAGATATTCCAGCGAAAACACTCCAAACTAAGGAAGCCAGAGAAATGGAAAGGACTCCAGAAAAATACACAGTAAGTGTCCATTGTAATGATTATTATTGTAATAATATAGTAAAAGTAATCCCTATCACCACCACCACTATTAACCCAAAGCCGACGGGGAAAATGAATAAAAAATGGGGAAAATCCTGTGCTAATTTTTAATATTTTTGTGAAATGTCTCAGCACATCGATGGCTCTGCTAGTGCTTAGCCACAAAGGAGTCAATTAGTAGATCTTGTGACCTTACCTGATTTCACCTTTCCTTGTATTGGCGGGAAAAACAAATTGTTTACTAGTGCTATGAATATCAGTGTTGTTATTTTTATTGTTAACATTAGAATTAATATAATATTTTAAACATTAGTTACAGCAAAATAAGATAGTAAAAAATATTTTCGTAAATCAATGAAAAGGATGAACGGGTGAGACAGGCAGTACTCGTAACAGGCTCTTTGGTGACTTAGTACAAGTATAGCCATCTATGTTTAAAAACAATTAAACAAGTAAACTCACAGTGGGCATGGCATGTATGTACATGCCATGCCCACTGTGAGTTTACACTATTAATTGTTACACATAGATGGCTACACTTGTACTAATTCACCAATGAGCCAATTGTGAGTACTGCCTGCCTCGCCCATTTACCCTTTTCCTTGATTTACGAAAATATTTTACGTTATGTTATTTTGCTGTTGTTAGTGTTATAACATTATAGTAATTATAATGTCTATAATGGAAATAACACCATTATTATTCATAGCATTAGTAAAAAGTATGGTATTTCCACCAATTCAAGCAAAGGTGAAATCAGGTAACGTCACAAGATAAAAAAAAAAAAAAAGAATGAGCACAGCATTTTCTTGGTGGCATTGGGTTGATATAGCTAGTATTAGTAATAGTAGTCACTACCATCACCCATCACCATCTGTCACTCATGGCCCTGTGGCCTGTCATTAATTAAGGATACATATTTCCCTGACAGTTAGGTCTTCACAGACCTGCCAGCTGTGTATTATACCAGTTTGTATAATCATAAACTCTGAAAGTGATACAAACTACAAACAATGAAAGCAAAAATACAAAAAGAACCATGTACACTTATTCAGGGAATGACCCTGAATACTCAGCCAACCCATGGAAACTGAGGGCTGGTATGATATCCTCCATGAGGAAGATAATTGTGGTGCTTGGACAGAAGCAACCGTCTGCCTCTGGAAGTTAACACCCGCTCTTGGCTCTTTTTTTTTGTGTACTTCATAGAGAAGCATCAGTCACAAACAAATATTGCTGGGTATTCCAGGCTATAAAAAATGGGTTCTTACAATAGGACAAATGGATCATTAGAGTTGAAAATTGGGAAAAACAATATTTAAGATGGAAGAGTTAACAAATTCTTGCCTATGTAACACTTATTGGTTCAGGTGATGAAGTTCTTGATAAAGGAAATGTATGAATGTCATTGTGTTTGATATCCAAGGGAAATCATAACATAAGAAAAGACATTGAACACTAAAACTGTTATACATGTCAGATGAATGAAAGTAAAAGAAATGATAATCCAGAAGGTTATAATATACAAGGGGGAGGTAATCCCCTTGATCATTAAAATGGTCAAAGGAATGGCACCATTAGGTGTGCCATCTTCAAATCTCTGAACCATCTTGTTCATGCCATGGCTGACTTACTTGTGGCTCCAGGTGACATTTTATTCACGTCACAACCGTCATGTCCTGGCAACGGTCATAAGGATCATGCATTACATTTTATGCTGTTCTTTATAAGGAACCCTCATGCCCACACCGCATGCCCTGGGGCATTGCCTGAAGGAGAATGGGATGTTTAATACTATGATTCTCTTTTCTTTTGTGTAAAGGGCAAATTTTAGCAAATAATGATTCACTGCCATGCTTGGAAGATGCCACACACCAAAACTTCTGTCAATAAAACCACATTCAATCTTACACACATCATGCATTTTGGAATATGTAAAAACATTAAAATCACGTGATATAAAAAAAATCTCATCACTTTGTTGGTGTGGCTTGGTGGCTACTTTTCACTGGCTTTGTCTGAAAAAGGCCCTGGAGGTAAGCCCAGTTGGAAGCTCATAATACCTGGAGCAGATATTCTTCCTGTGGCAGTGGGTTGATAAAGGGACATGGAGTATGTGCATGTCCACAAGAGACCCCACAATGCTAAAACTGCACTCTCCCTCATGAAAGCTCAGAGTATGCAAATATTTCTTGAAGATGAAAATATTCCTTGGAAATGCGTGAACTCCCATCAAAAGCATAATGCAAATTCCCCATTGTGCGCTTACTGTCTAAAGGATAGGAAAGTAAACAGCCAAGAAAGGCAGACAGTTGCCTTCAGGATGTCAGAATTAGTGCTTGTTATGCAAATATTGTCAGTTGCACCATTTATAACAGAGTAGCACTTATAGATTATATTAATTTATTATAGACACTGGAATTTATTGTAGGCAGTGGTCATGTCTTTGATATGATTAGTGATATAAAAGTTTTTCCAGATATGTGAATAATACAAACACAATGGCACAGCCCTTCAGGCATATAAAACTAATGTCTGAATTTTAGCACTCTGTTTAAATAGAGGCACAACCAGAATGATGAGTAGATACTTTAACATCTTACCCTGTATTGTTGCCAGTCATACACACTGTTCTGTAAATAAATATTCATCAGTCTATCAATCCAAATACTGCCCCCCCCCCCCCCCCCTCTCTCTCTCTCTCTCTCTCTCTCTCTCTCTCTCTCTCTCTCTCTCTCTCTCTCTCTCTCTCTCTCTCTCTCTCTCTCTCTCTCTCTCTCTTTCTATCTCTCTATCTCTACCTATGTCTGTATCTGTATCTGTATCTGTATCTCTCTATATCTGGACTTGGCTGCAATGATGCATTGCTTATGTTGGTGCATAAAATGCAGTCTGCTTTAGATAAGGGTCATGAATCAAGGCTTGTTTCTGAATTTTTATACAACTTTTATCACTGTTAACCATAAGAGTTTGATTTTTAAGTTGCAGTCTGTCGGTGTTGGTAAAATTTTAGGTATTTGGACTGAATTTTTGACAGATACATTGCAGCGTGTTCATATTGATGGTAGTCTTATCTCATATTCTCATGTGTCTTCTGGGGCTCCTCGGGATAGTGTTCTTGACCCTTTGCTCTTCATTTTATATGCAAGTGATGTGGTCTGGCATTACTAATAAAATGGTTGCATATGCAGATGATACTTCTCTCTATGCTGATATTCCTTCTCCAGCAACCAGGGAAAATAGTATCTGACAGTCTCACTGTAGATCTGATGGTAATTCAAATGTGGTGCTCTTGGTGGGGCATGAAATTGAATCCTACTAAGTCCAAGGAAATGATAGCGAGTCAGTCTAAATGCAGTTGCCTCAGCATCCAGGTCCTCTGATAAATGGAGTCTTAATCACTTCCGTGGATAATCTAAAACTCTTAGTTGGAATGCTTGATTCGTAGCTTACATTTGAATTGCAGATGAGGAATATGGCCTCGGCAGTTTCACCTAAGTTAGGCATCATTTGCAAGTGCAGAGTCACACTTATGATTGCTTGGTCGTTGTTTTAATTCCTGCCTGACTTAGATTTGGACATTGGGCATCATAGGGATATTGGGGCTCTTTCAGTCTGATACAAGATTGTAACCGATAATTCACATCCACTCTTTAAGTTTTTACCTAATTTTTATCAACCTGCAAGAGTTATTAGAAGTTCTGTAACCCTCAATTCAATGACATTTGCTGCAAGTTGATTGTCTACTTCTCAGTTCTCTAGATGCTATTTGTAGGCTTTGGAGATTGTAACTTCTCCAAATCTCAATAAGTTTAAAAGATCACCTAAAATGTATTTACTACATTAATAGTTGATGATTTTCTGTCTTTTCTTTGTTTCTTTCTTATCTGTGTGTTGATCTGCACTGACACCTTTGGTGGTATAATTTTTAATTTTTTCAGTGCCTATATGTATATATACACATATGATATATACATATATGTATATATATATGTATAAATGAATATGTATATATATATATGTATAAATGAATATATATATATATATATATATATATATATATATATATATATATATATATATATATATATATATGTATGTATGTATGTATGTATTTATACATATATACATATATATGTATCATCATCATCATCATCAGCTTGTATCAGTCCACTGCAGGATGTAGGCCTATCCCAGTCTTTTCCAGCTTTGTCTGTCTTGTGTTTTTTGTTTCTAGTCTTGGCCCCCAAATTTCATTATTTTGTCATGTCATCTTGTCATTGGTCTGTCTCTAGCTTCTTTATGTTATATATAGCCCAGTCTGTTACTTTCTTTGTCCATGTGTTGTTCTGTCTCAGACATATAAAACCTGTTCATTGCCATTTATATCTTCCACTTTTGTCTGTTCCCTGATCCACGTTGCTCTCATCTGATCTCTTAGGCTAATTCCCAGCATCATCCCTCTCATAACTGGGAGGATGCATTGGTTAAAGACTTCTTTTTAAACATAATGGCAAGGGGAGCCTCTTAATCTGCTACTATGTCTGCTGAAGGTGCTTCAGCCTAGACTGATGCATTGCTTTATTTTCTCTTCGCTAGATGTTTGTCTGTATGAGTTGCCCTAGGTATATATACTTGTCCAATACCTCTGGCGCCTCGCCTTGTACATGTATCTATTTGAATTGAACTCTACTGTTGAACATGATCTTAGCTTTTTTCTTGTTTTATCCTAAGTCCGAATTTCAGACTTTCTCTGTTTGGATTGCTTATTAGTTGCTGCATTTCATTTGCTGAATCACTGAACAGAACACCTTTTTCAATTAGTATTTTATCAGTTTCCGTGTGGAGCTTGATGGTTGC
>NC_051399.1:40797669-40805169 GCF_015228065.2 Penaeus monodon
GGACACAACCCGGAGATTGTGGTAAGCTGCCCGTACATGTGAAAGACTGATTAAGGATATTGAGATCGAGGCTAATTTAATAACTTGTGTAATAGAATGATGTCTTTGTGAGTGAATGAGCCAATGCGCAAATGTGTTTGATTGTTGTCTGTGTTTTTTGTTTTTTTGTGTGTGTGTTCTGTGATTTTATGTAGAATAAACTAGTTGTACTGTAGAGAATTTTTTTTTTTTTTTCTTAATATCATTGTGTATTTACACTAGGAAATCCATATTAGTTTTTGTGTAGCCATGAAAATTAGCTAAAGTGATCATGTAAAGACAAAAAATTAGAGGCAGTACTGAAGTTCCTTTTCAGCCTCATGTATCAAGGAATGTTTAAATTTAGTCGTAATGTGTTTGCCTTGTTTCTTTTTTTACCACTTTATTTATATTTTGGACATGCAAAAAAAAAGAAGAAGAAAAAGTTGCAGCACATGAGTTGTCTAGGACATTTACCCCATTGAGGTTGCAGTAGCATGTATGTATATATGCATACCATATCTACTATGATTTTAGTTAATTAAATTTGGTACACATAGGTGGCTCCACAAAAGCTGCTATCAGTTGCTAGTCTTGCCTATCTTGCCTGTATATCCCATTTCCTTGATTTTCAGAAAAATTCTTTTATATTCATTTATTTATTTATTTTTTAGCATTGATTTCTTTTTTTTCTGAGCATCTACATTGCATGGTGAATAATAGTGTATTTTGTAGTCACTATCTTAGCAGTACCCATGATAGGTACCTCTAAGTGAAAAAACCCATAATTGCTGGGTGGTAGTTATTACAGTTAGTACCCATTGCTGGGGACCCTTGAGTGGGACACATGCAATGGGCAACCCAATCAGAAGGTTAGTTGAGTACTTGTGTCTCATATATGAAATGACTGGCTACTGTCCTCCTGGCCTTTTCACAGGTGAGATGTTTTCATTATTAGTTTAATTTTGTTTATATTTCTAACCCCTAGTCTGTCTAGAAATGGTTACAAAGCAAGATAGATGTCCAATTATATTCCCCTTTCGTTTCTACCTGCAGGAGAGGCCCACTGACAACATTGAGCTGCCACAACTGATCAAGCAGTTGCCTAACCTAGGTGAGAAGAACAAGGAACGCCCCCTGTGCTTCCCCTACTCCATGAAGGCAAGGTCACTTCTCCATGCACACCTGTCGCGGATTCGGTTGCCTGAAGACACTCTTGACCAGGACAGGCTTTATATTGTCAAGTGAGTGGACTTTCAGTGATTCTGATCCTTCTAGATTGTTTATAAGTAAGTGACTAAAAGAGCAGATTAAGATTAAGGACATTATACATTTCTTACAAGTTTGTTAATTGAAATGACTATCGCTGATCCAACCATACAACCCATTGGATCCAGTTGTGTCATTATAGTCTCATGACCTAAAATCTGGGCATTAACCTTATGAGAGCAGCTGCTCTGTGGTGGCTTGTAGGCCAGGAGCACATGAACACGCGTGTGCAGTGACGAGACTCTATTCCTCCTATTTGAAAAGTTATTTCCCCTTTACACATACGCGTTTTTAACATGTTCACGTTATCAGTCTCTCGAGCCAGACTTTTTCATGACATGGTCATGTCACCCGGATCCAAGGGGTTAATCCAAAGGTGCCAGGTAATTACACAAAATAGCAGGTAAACAATATTGGTATGTCTGATTGATTAGGGGAACTTCTCATCTACATATACAGATGATTCTCATATACAGAAGTTACATATGTATAAAATTTAGTCATATTGATATACATATACTACCCATGTGTCATTGTATAGATTTTTGTGTATGTTGATGTCACTCTTTTTCTCTAATTCAGTGTACATGTTTTCTTTAGTCTTGTCTTTACTTGTTGCTTCTCAGTCTGTTTTTTAAACTAATTTCTTGAAGGAAGTTATAATATCTCGCACCAATTGTTGCAGTTGCTGCCCAACACTCATCAACGAGATGGTCACATGTGTGTCTCAGCTGATCATGTTGGCCCATGCAGGTCGCATCTCTCGCCTGCCATCCTTGGATACCATTGAGGCCTGCATGAAGCTGTGCCCACACATCATCCAGGGATTGTGGGAAAGCAAGAACGCATTGCTTCAGCTGCCTCATGTCAGTGATGAAACACTCAGGTTGGTATGCCTTTTGCGTATTTGCCTACAAAAATGTGTTTTGTTTGTCTTTATTTATAATGTCATAATAATGAAGTCCATTCTTTACTCTTTTTCCCCATCATCTTTAACATCTGAGAGTGATCAGGTATGTCATTTTCGATGAATGTACTAACAAAGGTAATTTCTCTGGTAGGCACTTTGCAAGCAAGCGCAGATCTCTGAATAGTCCAGAACAATTGTTGGCATGTCCTCCTGCTGAACGACATCACATTTTGCGCTCTTTCTCTGAGGAGGAGGTCAATGACATCATGACCGTGTGCAGAAAAATGCCACATATTGATATGGATGTCAACTATGAAGGTAAGAAATGTACTTCCTGTCTACCTTCCTCTCAGACTTCATCTTAGATGTCCCATAATTGTTTTTTCCGTAATTTTTTTCTACAATTTTTTCTTGCTGATGTTAACTGTAAAGCAATAGTGTATTTTGAAATGTTAGAAGTAATCTTTCTTTAGTGGCATGGGAACTGATCAAAGTTTATTTTATATAGTTTGATCAGTTATATAAAATATATGTATGTAATATATATATATATATGAATATATATATATATATATATATATATATAGTATATATAGATATAGTATAGATAATATATAATATATATATATATAAATAAATATATATGTAGATATAATATATATTAATATATATACATTATATATATATATATATTATAGATAATAAATAAATATATATAGTATGAGATATATAATAGATATGATATAGTATATATATTATATATAAATATGATATATGATATATATTGATATATGATTATATAGTAATATATAGATAGTATATAATATATATATAGATATATAGATATGATATAATATATTATATAAGTATGTTATAGTATATATATGATATATGAATATGAAAGATATATATATATTAATAATATATATATATATATATATATATTAATATATATATTATAATAGATATATTAATAATATTAATATATATATATAATAGATATATTATAATATATATATAAATATATAATATAATAAGTATGTAATATATATATATATATATATATAGGTAATAGAATAATATATATATATTATATATATATATAATATATAATATAATATATATATATATAAATATAATATTAATTAAATATATATATAATATATATATATTAAAAATAAATATATATATATAATATTATAATTTTTAAATATATATAATTTAAATATATATATAAAATATTAAAATATATAAAAATTTAAAAATAAATATATATATATTTATATATATATATATATATATATATTATATATATAATATATGAATTATAAAATATTTTATAAAAAATAATAAATATATATAATATATATATATATATAAAATATATATAAATATTAATAATAAAACTATACACATATCATTACACATATACAAAAACAATACACATATACATACCAATACATATGTTTCCTGTGTAATAAATATGTATGTAATATGTAAAATGTATATATGTATATAATATTATATAATTGTATAATATATTATAATATAAATATATATATAATATAATATATAATATATTATATAATTTAAAAAATATAATATTGTAATAAAAATCTATAAATTTTATATAATTTATATATATATATATATATTTATTTAAATTATATAAAATATTTATAAAAACCCACACACACAAAAAAAACCCCAACCCAAACACACCCCCACAGCATACACACACACACACACCCATCACACACACACACACCCATCACACACACCCCCACCATACACACACACACACACCTACACACCACACACACGCATACACACACACACACACGCATACACACACACACACACATATATACATACATACATTATATATAATGTATATATATATATATATATATATATATATATATATATATATATATATATATATATATTTATTTATATATATATATACACATATTCATATACATATACATATACATATACACATATACGGGGCCGCGGTGGCCGAAGGTTAGAGCGGCGGACTCAAGACTGTCACGACGGCAATCTGAGTTCGAAGGTTCGAGTCACCGACCGCCGCGTTGTTTCCCTTGGGCAAGGAACTTCACCTCGATTGCCTGCCTACATAGTCACTGGGTGGCCAAGCCAGCCCAAGTCAGTGCCGGGTAAATAGAGATGGTGACTCGATAAAAACACCGGGCGGAAGGCAATGGCAAACCACCGCTCTAAATTGCTAAGAAAAAATCATGGAAGCCCATGATCGTCAAGGCCGCGGTGGCCGAATGATTAGAGCGTCGAACTCAAGACTGTCACGACGGCAATCTGAATTCGAGGGTTCGAGTCACCGACCGCCGTGTTGTTCCCTTGGGCAAGGAACTTCAACTTGATTGCCTACCTAGCCACTGGGTGGCCAAGCCAGACCAAGTCAGTGCTGGTCCCAAGCCCGGATAAACTAAACTAGATTACCTAAAAAAAGGTAACACCGGCACTCTCCGTGGAAAGGAACTGGGGACCCTACCACATACTCACTCCAAGAGCATCACAACATGAAAACTACAATTAAGTATCATGCTGTGACCACGGCGGCTCAGACATGAACCTACCGTTAAAAGAAGAAGATACACACATACGCACACGCACACGCACAGTGCAGGTGTCTGCTTTACTGCGTAAATAGCAAATTTCAAGTCATTCAGTTTTATTTATAAGTTCAGATGAAACTACAGGATCCATGTGGTACTGCTGTTTCCTTCCTTTATTCCTTCATTCCTTCTTTATTCCTTGTGCATAGTCCTCTCATAGGTCTAGTTCCCTTTTTCTTTTAATTTTGTAACTTTTTCGTTTGAGTCTGTATTTATTCAGTCATTTAGTTCTAGATGGTCTTTCTTTCTTTAATTTTTTATTCTCTTATTTTTTATACCATGCACAAATGAAAGGAAGAGGGAATCTGCATAAATTAACATCTTGATAAAAGGAAACCTATTTAGTTATTGACTATGATATTGTAAACTGAATTTTTTTTCACCCTCCTAGTGGTTGATGATGATGACAGTGGCGTGTTAACTGCTGGAGCTATTGTTACCGTCACTGTGAACTTGCGGCGTCGAGCCATAGAGGAACTATATGAAAACCAGCCGATAAGCCTTGATTATCGACCTGAAGTTCCAGCAGCTGTTGAAGAGGAGCCATCGGTGAGTAGACTCTTATTCTTGCATTCTGTTACAAACCTTTATTACCTCATTAAGCAAAGAGAAACAATAATTTTCAAAGTTGGTCTAAGAAGTAGGAACTGACTGCAGGTATCTCTCTACTTTTCCGCTGGAATTTTCAAAAAAAAGAAAGAAAAAAATGATTTGGTTGCTTGAATGACATTTGTTTACCAATATTTTAGTATTCTGCATGATTATGGTGCACTTTGATACTATTTATGCATTTTGAATGATTTAGAAAGTATCCTGCAAAAGTGATTTTGTCGGTCAAAGTGTATATTGCAAGAAGAAATCTGTCCAGCAGTTTAAATGTAAATTATAAAGTATTTGAATCAAACCATATTTTGGCCAGACTATTTCATGTGGTTTTCAAGACTTTTTCACTCTTTTGGAAAAAAATTATATGGTGTTATTCAGTGTTTTGTACATCATATATATGAATCTAGAATAATCAAAGATGCTGAACCATATTCCAACAACAAAAGAAGAAAAGATATGAAGATATTCATTCTCATTCATACCTTTTCAAAACTGCTCAAGGGCAATTATTTTTTTTGTTATTAATTGATTAATTAATATATATATATTTTTTTCAGACCAAAAAACCTGGTTGGAAGAGACCCCAGCTGAAGAAGACTACGAAAGCAAAGCCCAAAGCTGTACAGCCAGCGAAGAAGAAGGTGCAGCCTGGAAAGAAAGAGGAAGCACCTCAAGATGGGAAGAAGGAGAAAGGTGGAGAATCCAGATCTTGTTGTTGTATGAGTTGCAGTAATTTTCAGTAGGAGAATATAGTTTCCATGTTTGTTGATTAGAAAAGAAATAATAACTTCATTTTGTTTGTCTGGTTTTGGTAGATACTTACCAAGGGATGATAAATATTGTAATTGGTTTGAGTAATGTTTAGCTGGGATTGATAAATGTTTAGGTTTGATTAATGTTTAACTGGGTTTGGTAGATACTAAGGCATAATAAATGTTTAGCTGTGTTTGATTAATCTTCAGCTGGGATGGATAAATGTTTAGCTGGGTTTGATAAATGTTTGGCAGGCTTTGATGGATGTTTTCTAAGGGATGATGATTTTTTAGCTTGGTTTACTGAAAGGGCAGTCACTCTAGGCACCGCTCTTGGTCTTTTTGGCTAGAGAGGGAAAGAAGATGCCAAAACAAAACTATAGTACAATTACTAGGAAGCATATTGCTTTATTGTCAAAATGAAGAGTTATATCATGTTCGATACAGTTGCAGTTGTACTGTAGAAGTAAAGTGAGAGGAAAAGAACAATTATGGAATACCATCCACAAATATCATAATAGCAGAAAGTTAAAAATAATGGGTGAAATCAACAAAAACATTTACTTGGCATGGGGTATGATTGTATGGCTGGCAATGCTATCTCTCAATTGACAATTACTGATATTACATTACACATGAGTACTTGTATACATGTATATTTTCTATTTCTGTTGAGATATGGGGTATTAGCTGGCATGGGTTTTATGATAAGTAATAAAGTGGGTGGATTGGCTTTTCTAAGTTACACTCTTTTACTTGAATTTTCTCAATCAATGTGCAATGTTTATTGAATCCACAATTATCTTCCATGCATAGTTCATCCAGGAAGTTATTGTAGACACTTTGGTCTTTTCTGGGATAATGTTTTTCTGTGGGGTACGCTGTGCATAGTGTGACCAATCCCACCCTGTAGCTGACAGACACTGGCTGTGGATGTCTAGGGATCCCCTTACAAACAAGACTAATGCGACCATTGCTTAAATGTTTAAGTAGGTGTTTAGCAGAGTCTGATAACTATTTAGCTGGCTTTGATAGATGGTTATCAAGATTTGAGGAATGTTTACTAAGTGATGAAAACTGTTTTAGTGGGTTTGATACGTATTTTATTGTTTAACCCATTGCCGACGGGTGGCATGTACGCACATGCTATGGCATAGCGGGACCATCTGCCGGGGGCACGTATGCACATGCCATAGAGTATGTATGGACATGACATGAGTTTTTTTTTTGTTACAATCACTGCAAAAGATTATTTTTCTGCCAGTGAAAGTGTGATTAAGTCGGT
>NC_051399.1:40812669-40817669 GCF_015228065.2 Penaeus monodon
CCTACCTTGAGCCTCAGCCCTAACTCAATTCAACTAATTTTGCATGTTTTTTTCTTCTACCTTCCTTTTCCTTATCTTCCCCCCCCAATCCCTTGCCCGTTGTTGTCGTGGGGGGGCTTAGGAGGCGGAGACTGGGACCCAATGATGGGGAACTCCCCAACCTTGGGACTCAGCCCTTGACTCAACTAATTTTGCATGGTCTTTATTTTCCTTCCCACCTTTCGTTTCTGTCCCTTCACCAAACCCTTCTGCTATCCACCTCCTAAGGTGTGAGAGCCGTGCTGAGAGGATGAAAGGCTGACTTTGTGCCAGTCCTGAACGGCCTGAGGGAGCCATGGGCACGGTATTCCCCTGATTTAGTTATCTAGCCCTTACCCCTTAAGGGGACCCTGAGGGGTGGACTGTTTTTATCCCCAACATAATCCAGGCTTACCATGGTCAGTAATGAAAACTTATCCCCACTATTAGGGGCAATGAGGCTTGCCCCTTTATCAAATAGCCCCAACGATGTAAACCCACCCGATTCCCTGACCCCAGGCTCTCCTTTGACCACGGCTACGAACACTGCAATAACTACCCCCTCATCAATACCCACTAGTACAGTAGCCAACAATCAACCCTTAAGGAACATTTCCACTCTCCCAGCAAGCTCAACTTCAACACCTCTACCCCCACAACCTCCAACATCAACCACCCCATCCTCCCTTATTAATACATTACAGCCTTATTGCCCACCTCCCCATAACACTACCTCCCTCAACACTACTCCATCTTCGTCACGCCCCCGCCCTTCGACTACCCCTATCTCTACAACAATTTTGATACCCTCTTCAGCGCAGCCAAATGGGACCGATTTTTCGTGATCCCTCCCACAGCTCCCTACTCTGACAACACCCTTCTCTTCCAACAATGTCTCCAAAAACAAGTAGGTAAAGTCTCTTTCCGTAGCCGACCCGACCGCTCCCGTCTTGTCACAGTAACATCCGAAAACCAAGCTATAGCATTAACAAAACTAACAGACCTATATGGTAACCCCATCCTTGCAGAACCCCATCCAACCCTCAATACTTGCACCGGAACAGTTTCAATCTCCCCAGCAAATTGCCCAATCTATGACAAAGATTGATCAGATTGTGGAGAAGATCTACTTGCCTGTCTCACAGACTAT
The DNA here is from genome assembly GCF_015228065.2 of Penaeus monodon. Classification (NCBI taxonomy): domain Eukaryota; kingdom Metazoa; phylum Arthropoda; class Malacostraca; order Decapoda; family Penaeidae; genus Penaeus; species Penaeus monodon. The sequence continues at coordinate 40,813,838 of NC_051399.1, forward strand.
GATGCAACATCAGTGCAATGCTACTCCATTCCCCCCAGAGGTCATCGAAAGAAACCTACTAACATAGCCAAAATTACCTTCCGTAGACATGACCTTCCCTTTAACGTCTACATAGGAGGAGAATCCCTCCCTGTTCGTCCATACCAACCTCCTCCACGTCAGTGCCAAAACTGTTGGCGTCTAGGACACCCAGCCAAACATTGCCGTTCCACAGCCAGATGCCCACTATGTGCCCAACCTGGCCATACCCGATCTAACTGCCCTGCACAATCACGCACATGTGCCAACTGTGGCGGCCCCCATAATGTATTTTATAGGGGCTGTCCCACCTACAAATTTGAGTCTGAGGTAGCAACTCTCAGATTCAAACTTGGACTCACACTACGTGAAGCCAGACAAGAAGCACGTCGACGTGGTTTCTCTCTTACTCCTTACTCCAGTAATACTGCTCACTCTACCAATTCTCCTAAACCCACCCCCCTACATCTAACCCCCCCTCTTCTACCTCCTACCTTCCCCAGTCAAACTCTTTTGCCATCCTAAATCCAGACACTCCAATCTCTACTACAGATATCTCAATCACCACCACAACCCCAACACCTTCCCCTCTCCCTCCTCGCACTACCCGTAACAGACAGAACAAACGTTCCACCCCCTCTTCCCCTACCACACAATCACCTCCACCTTCCTTTACTCCTTTGCTTGAGACACCAGTCCTCTCTTCCCCCCCTCACAAGAAATCCTATATTCCCCAAAACTCCCAAACCAACTCAGAAGAAGAAACCATTGAAAATATTCAAGATTACCTAATGAAAACTGACACTCAACCTCCAAATCTTACAACTCCTGCTCCTTCCACACTCCAAGTAACTGCTGATATCCATCCTCCTCCTAACGATATCCCCCCTACACCCAATCCTCCTACCCCCTCCCAACACAGCCCATCCCCCCCGACCCCAACCCCAACCCCGCCCACATTATCCCTCCCACCATCCCCTCTATCCCTTCCACTCCCTCCTGGATACACACGTGAATCCCTTATGTCACAAATATCCCCTTCCTCAGACCCTCCATCTCCTAATACCCCTCCTAGTAGAACACCAACTCCCACACCTCTCCCATCTCAGACCTCTCAGTCCTTTTCCCACCCTCTAGCTGCTTCCCCTCTCAAAATCAGTAAAGTATAACTATCCTTCATTGGAATATTCGCGGTTTCCGCTCCCACAGACCTGACCTTCGTCATATTCCTCTTATAGTCCATCTATGTATGCCTTCAAGAGACCTTTCTAACACATCCTCCAATACCAATCCCCAATTATCATTTTCTCATCCATACTTATCAATCAGAAAACACCTTATGTCACACCTCCCTTTCAAAACAATGTCACTTGCACATTTATCCGTATCTTCCTTGTTCCTTATGTAATGTTCCCCTTTCAATCCCACACATCCTATTATCGTGCCCACGTTTTGAAACAACCCGTACCTCTGCTTTCCCCCATCTATCCTCCCTTCACCGACCTCCCAACCTATCAGACATCCTTTCAGAATCCCACACTTACTGCTTCAACAACCTATTCTCTTTCCTCAAACGTATACATATCCTTCATCTAATCTAACTCCTTACCACACCCGACCCTAACCCTTTCACTCACCAATTCCTTTGCCCAGCTTAGACAACTAATCACTAACTCAACCACCCTTCCCAAACATTAACTATAGTGCTACATGACCTTAGATGTCTAGCACATTTCTCTTGCTTTTAACCATTAACCATTAACCCTCCCTCCTCGCACAACCCGTAACAGACAGAACAAACGTTCCACCCCCTCTTCCCCTACCACACAATCACCTCCACTTTCCTTTGCTCCTATGCTTGAGACACCAGTCCTCTCTTCCCCCCTCACAAGAAATCCTTTATCCCCCAAAACTCCCCAACCAACTCCTCAGAAGAAACCATTGAAAATATTCAAGATTACCTAATGAAAATTGACACTCAACCTCCAAATACAACTCCTGCTCCTTCCACACACCAAGTAACTGCTGATATCCATCCTCCTCCTAACGATATCCCCCCTACACCCAATCCTCCTACCCCCTCCCAACACAGCCCATCCCCCCCGACCCAACGTGCAAACCCTCTCTCTCGGCTATTCAGCATCCTTCTTATGTTCTACTTTGTTATCCCTGATGTTACTCCAAAACTGTTTACTTTTCGTTGTTCTTTACCTTTCCGTTCAACTCTTGGGAAACCCTTCTGTTGATTTTGTGTTTTTCAATTCTCTGGTCGTACCTCTTAATTTTCATAGCTTTTGATTGTAAGCATTGCTTCAGCTATTCTAAGACTACGTTTAATCCCTTCTTCTTTATCCTATATTTTTGCTCAAGTTCGATATTTTTCTTTTTTTTCAAATCTCCCCTTCTCTTTCTTTTAAATATATTGATGTGTTTACGTAACACCTTAATTGTTTCATTTATTCTTTTCCACCAAGGCTCTTTCATCTCATTAGTTCTCTTACGATTTGGTTTGAGACCTACATTTCTTACTATCAAGATGGTATAGGCTTTTGTTAAGTTATTCGTTCCAGTTATACTTTCCGTCGCAATATTTTTCAAAACTCCATTCACCTTTTTCCATGATCCTTGAACAATATTCTACCTGACTTCTTAAAGCCTAGTAACTGCATATCAAGATCGCCTTCAATTATCCAAACCAAATTGTCATTCTCCATACTGTTCTCTTCCACCACAGCCTCGACAGAATTATGTTCTTCACCTTCACCCTCTTCAAAATTCACTTCATCACTTTCCTTGATCTCTTCAAGCTCAACTGCTGTTAACCATTCATTTTTGCGTATCATTCGAGCCTGGCCTCACAATCTCTGTTCAGTTATATTGAAATTTTGTCTTTCCTTCCAGGTATTATGCATCTTTGTCCCCTAATAGGCTTACTATTTTCATTCACTCAAAAAAACAGCACTCCATGACAGCTAAATTCACTGCCTTAGCGACTCCGGTTCTAGCAGTAGCATGATCACGCCCGGACCCGAGCTGCTCACCTACGGGACACCTGTCGGGCATGCCACCTTCAATATTATTTCCTCCAGCACCTTTCACGCCGTTATTTATGCCGTTTAGCTTTTTCCATAACACTCATATTGAGGGCAGTGGTGCTAAGGTGCCACAACCACTAGTGTTTTTTTTATCGAAACACAAACTCTAGAGAGGTTACCAACCAAAGCTAAAGAGCTCTCTCTCTCTCTCTTCCTCTTTACTCTCTCCCCTCCCCTCATGTCATTTATCAATCATATACACGTCAGACCCCTACGTCTATCATTCACTTAGAAACGTCACATTTCAATCAATCAGCTGATTTGCTTTTTATCTTTAAATGCTTCTCTTTTTCCATTCTTTCTCTTTTTACTTTCTCTCATTCTTTCTTTTACTCCTTCCTTCTTTATTTATATCTTTCTTCATCCCTCCCTCCCTCCCTTCCCTCCTTCCTTCATTTATTCCTTCCTCCTCTCCCTCCCTACCCTCCTTCATTTTTTCTTTCCTCACTCTCTCCTTCCTTCCTTCCCTCCCCTCATTCCTCATCCCTTCCTTCCCTCCCTCCCCTCATTCCTCTTCCCTTTCTTCTTCCCTCCCTCTCTCCCTCCCTTCTTCTCTCCCTTTCTTGCTTCCTTCCTTCCTTCCTTTTTCCCGTCCTTTCTTCCTTCCCCTCTCCCTCCCTTCTGCCCTTCCTTTTTTCCTTCCTTCCTTCCTCCGTCCTTTCATTCATTCATTCCTCCCTCCCTTCCTTTCTCCCTTTCTCCCTTCCTTCCTTCCTTCC
>NC_051399.1:40825169-40830169 GCF_015228065.2 Penaeus monodon
CGACACACATACATACAGACATTTATATACGCATAAAAGATATGCGCGCGCCCAAATACAAATGCACACACATACGTACACACACACACACACACACACACACGCACATGCACACACACACACATGCACATATAAATACAAATACGCACACATACACACACACGCACATGCGCACGCACACTCACATACTCAAACACACACACTTCTTGTGCCATTACCGAAACGGTGTTTGCCAGTCTGACCATGGCATTATCGCTTCTGCCCACTTCCGTAAACTTCCCGACTCAAAGCTTGGGCGAAAGTATTTGAGGAGCATGCTGTTGCCCATGCAGTATGCCCCTTTTCTCTGCCGGATCCAAAGGAACGGCATAGACCGATATGGCTTGGCACCAGCGGCGTCGCAGGAGTTGCCAGAATGGGGTTGCCAGCGGCTATGCATGGACTAAACTACAAGGCAGCAATTCTTTTAACGGTAGGTTCATGTCTGACCACGCTCAGACATGAACCTACCGTTAAAAGAAGAATTGGGTCAGTGGGCCGCGGTGGCCGAATGGTTAGAGCGTCGGACTCAAGACTGTCACGACGGCAATCTGAGTTCGAGGGTTCGAGTCACCGGCCAGCGCGTTGTTTCCCTTGGGCAAGGAACTTCACCTCGATTGCCTGCCTAGCCACTGGGTGGCCAAGCCAGCTCAAGTCAGTGCCGGGTAAATAGAGATGGTGACTCGATAAAAGAAAAAAAAACACCGGGCGGAAGGCAATGGCAAACCACCGCTCTAAATTGCTAAGAGAAAATCATGGAAGCCCATGATCGTCAAGCCGCGGTGGCCGAAGGGTTAGAGCATCGGACTCAAGACTGTCACGATGGCAATCTGAGTTCGAGGGTTCGAGTCACCGGCCGACGCGTTGTTTCCTTGAGCAAGGAACTTCACCTTGATTGCCTACCTAGCTACTGGGTGGGCAAGCCAGCCCAAGTCAGTGCTGGTCCCAAGCCCGGATAAATAGAGAGAATGATTACCTAAAAGGTAACACCGGCACTCTCCGTGGAAAGGAACTGGGGACCCTACCACGTATTTTTTTTTTAATTAGTGGATATCAAATTCGATAACCATGAATATCAAATTCGATAAGAAAATTGACGTATTGATAAGTCAATATAACGAAAAAAACAGGCTTTGCCGATGAGGACGGCAAAAGTCTTGTTAAACAAATTGAGTGTTTCTCAGGATTACGAAAAAAAAAATCACCGAATACTGACACTGGGCCTGCAATGATGATCCGGGTGGGGAGGCAGTGCCCCTCATATCCGGTTTTCATTTAATATAAATATATATTTTTTTAACGGTAGGTTCATGTTTGAGCCGCCGTGGTCACATCATGATACTTAATTGTAGTTTTCATTTTGTGATGATATATAACATAAAAATATACTGATGAGCAACAACATCAAAGATATTTTGGGCTGTCGATGGTGCAAGTGGAAAGAGAAGCGCAAGATCAACTCAAACATGAGTATACCGTTATTGATGATGATCGTATCAGTGGACGAACTGTGTGATGACTATGTATGGCAACACTTTATTTTAGATAGAAGTCAGTCGCCCTGTCATTACGGTATGAGACGGATGTGCGTCAGTGCAGAGCCTCGTGTATATATTTTTTTCCTATCAATATATCACCAAAGGATTTACGTGATTGTATCTATCCACATCTGATAGACATTCTGTTGACATCCACACCCACGATAAACACAAAGAATCCAAGTAGGTTGCTCGGTAGAGTTAGAGAAGAAAAGAGATACGGAAAGCCCCGTATCTAGGTAAAATATGTATAGTACATCTCTACTATATTTTAAAAAATGGCGTTTGGTAATGCAATAATTATTTAAAACAAAATCGAAGTCTTCAATGCTTTTGAGAATCGTATCCGTGAAATTAAATCAGAGGTAAGAGATTTGTATGTGGCTCGTGATTACGGTGGACTTTTGATATTGATTAGTGAAATTCACAAAATTTCAAGCTGTTTGTATTATGATTATGTTGATATTTGTAATATCATCAAATTTTGTGAATCCCCTACTCAAGAGTTCAAAAAACAAATGCAGGCACTTGATCTACAGTATGAGCTACAGTGTGCAGATAAAAACGTGTTGGATTAGGAATTGGATTCAAAACAAGATGCTATAGTGTAGCTGCAACTCAACGCGAAGAGTATAATTCATGCATTGCAAGGATTAAGTGCACGTTGTGTCGCACTAAATGGAGAATGCGTAAAGTTGAGGGACGACATTGTTTAGATTTTCCGTTTTCCATTTTGGACGCTTTGTTTCAGTGAAATAAGACGGAATTTCAATGGAGATGCAGCTTCTGCACCGCATGTTGGGTGTATCCCATGTGATGATGACGGTAAGACCTGTAAGAGATAGAATGAGGGCGAATGGCTCAATTAGCTGTAGGACATACTTCATAAGAAGTCAGAGGGGGCACCTTCTGTTGAATTTTCTTTAAGTGTCCCTGTTTCTGAAGCTATAGATATTACTGTGAGGGACAACGTTTGGCTGATGTGGATTAAGAAGATCTTTCGGCCAAAGTGGTTGAAGAATGTCTTTTCTAGAATAAAGAAGGAAAATACTCCTTCCCATGGTTCTTCTGTACACGATTCCGAACCTGGTTTATCTGGAGAACGCAGTTTCCTAATAAGTGAAACTTCTCTGAAGACGGGACCTTCTCCCCATGGTTCTTCTGTACATGATTCTGAACATGCCTCATCTGAAGATAAGAGCACTTTGACAAATGAAGTTTCTCAGGTGAAAGGCGTTTGGCCAAAGTGGTTGGAGAATCTCTTTTCTAGAATAATGAAGAAAAATACTCCTTCCCATGGTTCTTCTGTACACGATTCCGAACCTGGCTCATCTGGAGAACGCAGTTTCCTAATAAGTGAAACTTCTCTGAAGACGGGACCTTCTCCCCAAGGTTCTTCTGTACATGATTCTGAACATGCCTCATCTGAAGATAAGAGCACTTTGACAAATGAAGTTTCTCAGGTGAGAGGCGTTTGGCCAAAGTGGTTGGAGAATCTCTTTTCTAGAATAATGAAGAAAAATACTCCTTCCCATGGTTCTTCTGTACACGATTCCGAACCTGGTTTATCTGGAGAACGCAGTTTCCTAGAAAGTGAAACTTCTCAGAAGACGTTGTTTCCTTCCCATGGATCTTCTGTACACGGTTCCGAACCTGGCTCATCTGGAGAACGCAGTTTCCTAATAAGTGAAACTTCTCTGAAGACGGGACCTTCTCCCCATGGTTCTTCTGTACATGATTCTGAACATGCCTCATCTGAAGATAAGAGCACTTTGACAAATGAAGTTTCTCAGGTGAGAGGCGTTTGGCCAAAGTGGTTGAAGAATCTCTTTTTTAGAATAAAGAAGAAAAATGATTCTTCTGTATACGATTGTGACCCTGCCGCATCTGGAGAGCGCGGTTTCCTAAAAAGTGAAACTTCTCTGAAGACAGTTTCTTCTTCCCATGGTATACCTGAAGCTAGCGATTTCGTGAAGACTGATCTTATTACAAATGAAAAAGAAATTTAGCAAAAATGGCTGGAAGAGAAAGGGAATGCTAATAAAACAATATGTTGTTCTGAACTTGCGAAACTAGTTAAAGAACATAAGTGTCGACGATGATATTAAAGTTGTGACTGTAAATAATTATATATGTCACACACACACAATATATATTATATGCATGTATATGTATATATATATATATATATATATATATATATATATATATATATATATACATACATATATATATATTATATATATATATATATATATATATATATATATATATATATATATATATATATATATATATATACATACATATCTTCTTCTTTTAACGGTAGGTTCATGTCTGAGCCGCCGTGGTCACAGCATGATACTTTAATTGTAGTTTTCATGTTGTGATGCTCTTGGAGTGAGTACGTGGTAGGGTCCCCAGTTCCTTTCCACGGAGAGTACCGGTGTTACCTTTTTTTTTTTTTTTTTTAGGTAATCATTCTCTCTATTTATCCGGGCTTGGGACCAGCACTGTCTTGAGCTGGCTTGGCCACCCAGTGGCTAGGCAGGCAATCGAGGTGAAGTTCCTTTGCCCAAGGGAACAACGCGCCGGCCTGTGACTCGAATATATATATATATATATATATATATATATATATATATATATATATATATATATTTACAGTATATATATATATATATATATATATATATATATATATATATATATATATATATATATAAAGTGTTGCCATACATAGTCATTACATAGTTCGTCCATATATTATACATACACACATAGACACACACACACAAACACACCTACACACACACACACACCTACACCTACACACACACACACACACACCTACACCTACACACACCTACACCTACACACACCTACACCTACACACACCTACACCTACACACACCTACACCTACACACACCTACACCTACACATACCTACACCTACACACACCTACACACACCTACACCTACACACACCTACACCTACACACACCTACACACGTATTTGTATTTGTATACACGTATGTGTCTGTGTGTATGTGTATGTGTGGGTATTTGTATTTGTATACCCATATGTGTGAGTGACGGTGTGCACACACCAATCGCCACATGCGAGTGCGTGGGTGCATCCCGCGCGCTTATTTACATAATTTTAGGTAAATTGAACCTAGATACAATATATGCATATATATATAATCTTTTATTTTTTTTAACGGTAGGTTCAAGTCTCAGCCGCCGTGGTCACAGCATGATACTTAGTTGTAGTTTTCATGTTGTGATGCTCTTGGAGTGAGTACGTGGTAGGGTCCCCAGTTCCTTTCCACGGAGAGTGCCGGTGTTACCTTTTTTAGGTAATCAGTCTCTCTATTTATCCGGGCTTGGGACCAGCACTTGACTTGGGCTGGCTTGGCC
>NC_051399.1:40837669-40847669 GCF_015228065.2 Penaeus monodon
CACTCAGAACCATATGATGCAATTGGGAAAACTAATGAGTTCAATAACCTCAGCTTTGTCCGTAAGGTAATGCTTCGGTCTTTCCAGATGTTATTGAGAGCAATTGTGGCGCTTTTGGCAATGGTAATTCTTCTTTTTATCTCCGGTGAATCATCATATGTATTAGTTAAAACAGCTCCAAGATAAGTGAACTCTTTCACATTTTCCACAATCATTCCATTGATTGTAACATGTTCATCATTGTTCATTGCCGGTTATCTTTGAATCTTCATGATCTTAGTTTTCTTGGCATTAAGAAACAAGCCAGCCTTTTCGCTTGCTTCTCTAACTTTATCTAGTAGTTGTTGTAGTTCAGTGATACTGCTGGCAATCAAAACTATATCATCGGCGTACCTCAGATTTGATATTTTGTATAGGTATGAATTATCGTTTCTGTATTTAATCATTGGTGTAGAGGTTTGCCAGGAGAAAATAAAAGTTGAGTGGAATCCCCCAGGCTCCTTCTCAACTCGCAGTCTCCAACTAATTAGGAGGAACTATCTCTGCCGCTTTTAAAACAGTTACACTGTAATACTCCAGACAATATATACATACATATACATATTCACACACACACACACACACACACACACACACACATATGTATATATATATAATTTAAATAATTTTAGGTAAATCGAACCTAGATACCATGAAGTTCCTTGGGCAAGGAACTTCACCTCGATTGCCTAATTAGCCACTGGGTGGGCAAGCCAGCCCAAGTCAGTACTGGTCCCAAGCCCGGATAAGTAGAGAGAATGATTACCTAAAAGGTACCACCGGCACTCTCCGTGGAAAGGAACTGGGGACCCTACCACGTACTCATTCCAAGAGCATCACAACATGAAAACTACAATTAAGTATCATGTTGTGACCACGGCGGCTCAAACATGAACCTACCGTTTGTCGAACTCAACACTGTCACGACGGCAGTCTGAGTTCGAGGGTTCGAGTCACCGGCCGGCGCGTTGTTCCCTTGGGCAAGGAACTTCACCTCGATTGCCTACCTAGCCACTGGGTAGCCAAGCCAGCCCAAATCAGTGCTGGTACCAAGCCCGGATAAAATAGAGAGAATGATTACCTAAAAAAGGTAACACCGGCACTCTTCGTGGAAAGGAACTGGGGACCCTACCACATACTCACTCCAAGAGCAACTACAATTAAGTATCATGCTGTGACCACGGCGGCTCAGACATAAACCTACCGTTAAAAGAAGATGTGTGTGTGTGTGTGTGTGTGTGTGTGTGTGTGTGTGTGTAAATATATGTATGTATATATACATGTATGTACAAACACACACACACACACACACACACACACACATCTTCTTTTAACGGTAGGTTTATGTCTGAGACGCCGAGGTCACAGCATGATACTTAATTGTAGTTGCTCTTGGAGTGAGTACGTATATATATATATATATATATATATATATATATATATATATATATATATATATATATATATATATAATATATATATATATATATATATATATATATATTTATATAGGGCCGCGGTGACCGAGTGGTTAGAGCATCGGACTCAAGGCTGTCACGACGGCAATCTGAGTTCGAGGGTTCGAGTCACCGGCCGGCGCGTTGTTCCCTTGGGCAAAGGAACTTCACCTTGATTGCCTACCTAGCCACTGGGTGGCCAAGCCAGCCCAAGTCGGTGCTGGTCCCAAGCCCGGATAAAGAGAGAGAATGATTACCTAAAAGGTAAGACTGGCATTCTCCGTGGAAAGGAACTGGGGACCCTACCACGTACTCACTCCAAGAGCATCACAACATGAAAACTACAATTAAGTATCATGCTGTGACCACGGCGGCTCAAACATGAACCTACCGTAAAAAAAAAAAAAAAAAAAAAAAAAAAAAAAAAAAAAAAAAAAAAAAAAAAATAATATATATATTTTATATATATATATATATATATATATATATATATATATATTATATATATTATATATGTATATATATATATATATATATATATATACATGTAAATAAATAGATTTTTATGTATGTGTGTCGTCGTCCTGAGGCTTTGCCTGCAGCTAACAAGGATTTACCTTGAGAAAGTGAGGAATAATAATAATAATAATAATAATAATAATAATAATAATAATAATAATAATAATAAATCTATATTGACACCACTGGTGGGGTGGGAGGGAAGGATGGAGGGAGGGAGGGGAGGTAGGAATGACTAAATTAATGAATGAAGGGGGGGAGGAATGAACCATAAAATGAAGAAAGGAAGGGAGGAAGGGAGGGAGAAAGGAAGGAAGGAAGGAAGAAATGAATGAAAGGAATCGGAGGAAGGTAGAAGGAAGGATGGAAGGGAGAAAGGAAGGGAGGGAGGAATGAATGAATGAAAGGACGGAGGAAGGAAAGAAGGAAGGAAGGAAGGAAGGAAGGAAGGGAGAGAAGAAGGGAGGGAGGAATAAATGAATGAAAGGACGGAGGAAGGAAGGAAGGAAGGAAGGAAGGGAGAGAAGAAGGGAGGGAGAGAGGGAGGGAAGAAGAAAGGGAAGAGGAATGAGGGGAGGGAGGGAAGGAAGGAGAGAGTGAGGAAAGAAAAAATGAAGGAGGGTAAGGAGGGAGAGGAGGAAGGAATAAATGAAGGAAGGAGGGAAGGGAGGGAGGGAGGGATGAAGAAAGATATAAATAAAGAAGGAAGGAGTAAAAGAAAGAATGAGAGAAAGTAAAAAGAGAAAGAATGGAAAAAGAGAAGCATTTAAAGATAAAAAGCAAATCAGCTGATTGATTGAAATGTGACGTTTCTAAGTGAATGATAGACGTAGGGGTCCGACGTGTATATGATTGATAAATGACATGAGGGGAGGGGAGAGAGTAAAGAGGAAGAGAGAGAGAGAGAGCTCTTTAGCTTTGGTTGGTAACCTCTCTAGAGTTTGTGTTTCGATAAAAAAAAACACTAGTGGTTGTGGCACCTTAGCACCACTGCCCTCAATATGAGTGTTATGGAAAAAGCTAAACGGCATAAATAACGGCGTGAAAGGTGCTGGAGGAAATAATATTGAAGGTGGCATGCCCGACAGGTGTCCCGTAGGTGAGCAGCTCGGGTCCGGGCGTGATCATGCTACTGCTAGAACCGGAGTCGCTAAGGCAGTGAATTTAGCTGTCATGGAGTGCTGTTTTTTGAGTGAATGAAAATAGTAAGCCTATTAGGGGACAAAGATGCATAATACCTGGAAGGAAAGACAACATTTCAATATAACTGAACAGAGATTGTGAGGCCAGGCTCGAATGATACGCAAAAATGAATGGTTAACAGCAGTTGAGCTTGAAGAGATCAAGGAAAGTGATGAAGTGAATTTTGAAGAGGGTGAAGGTGAAGAACATAATTCTGTCGAGGCTGTGGTGGAAGAGAACAGTATGGAGAATGACAATTTGGTTTGGATAATTGAAGGCGATCTTGATATGCAGTTACTAGGCTTTAAGAAGTCAGGTAGAATATTGTTCAAGGATCATGGAAAAAGGTGAATGGAGTTTTGAAAAATATTGCGACGGAAAGTATAACTGGAACGAATAACTTAACAAAAGCCTATACCATCTTGATAGTAAGAAATGTAGGTCTCAAACCAAATCGTAAGAGAACTAATGAGATGAAAGAGCCTTGGTGGAAAAGAATAAATGAAACAATTAAGGTGTTACGTAAACACATCAATATATTTAAAAGAAAGAGAAGGGGAGATTTAAAAAAAAAAAAATATGAACTTGAGCAAAAATATAGGATAAAGAAGAAGGGATTAAACGTAGTCTTAGAATAGCTGAAGCAATGCTTACAATCAAAAGCTATGAAAATTAAGAGGTACGACCATAGAATTGAAAAACACAAAATCAACAGAAGGGTTTCCCAAGAGTTGAACGGAAAGGTAAAGAACAACGAAAAGTAAACAGTTTTGGAGTAACATCAGGGATAACAAAGTAGAACATAAGAAGGATGCTGAATAGCCGAGAGAGAGGGTTTACACGTTGGTGGGTAAAAATGATGTGAAACAAAATGATATTAGAATTACGACTGAGATGGTGACCCAGCAAACAAACAAACAAACAAAAAAGATTGGTAACATCATGCCTGTATGTGAAAAGTCAGTGAAACCAGAGGAGATTAAGAAACTCAAACAAAATGAAAAAATCAACACCTGGAAGAACAAAGTGATGGACGGTCAATACCTTAGGGACATGGATGGCAAAGACAAAATTAACACCTGGAAATGGTTACAGAAAAGTGACTTTAAAGGCTGTACTGAGGCATTGATCTTCAGTGCACAGGAACACGCTTTGCGGAGAATTTTTTAAAACCAAATTTCACATTGATAAAACTACTGACTCGCCCCTTTCTAGGACGTCTGGCAATAAAAATGAGACAGTTTCACATATTGTGAGTGAATGCAGTATGCTAGCGCAGAGAGAATACAAAAAGAAGCATGAGAATGTTGCAAAGTATGTGCACTGGCGTCTCTGTGAAAAATACAAACTCGAAAAACCAACAAATGGTACGATCACAAACCGGTGGAGGGGGGGTCAGTGAGAATGTTGATTACAAGATCTTGCGGGATGACATGATTCAGTGCGGAAGAGATTGAGGTGGCTGTGATCCTGGTTACTGTTGGAGCATTGGGGACGATAACAACTTGGTTTGAGAAATTTGTTGGAGGAAGTCGAGATAGAAATGAGTGTTGAGCAAGAGCTGAAGACGCTCTAAGAGGGACAGCGAGAGTGTTAGGATTGGTACTTGGTTCCTAAGTATCCTGGTTCGGAGACCTGTGAGTCCTTTAGCAGCTGGTTGTTGCCCCGCATTCATAGTAATAATTCCGAAGCAACTAAGACCCTAAGTTTTGAGATGAAGATGTTACGTAAAAAACAACAAACATAATAAAATGATAATAATCATAATGATAATAATAAAAGGTGCGCGATACAAAAAGACGTGAACGCAATCATCAGAGATTCTTACCGTTCAACAGGGGCTTTCGGATTTCCCGCTCCCGCCGCTCAACGGGAATTCCGCCAGGCTCATACCTCATACATTTCAACCTCATACTCAAATACCCATTGTTGTGCGCATTGACGTCATCCACAATGTTTCATTTTCAATAAATCTAGTTTCTACATTGTGTGTTTTTCTACACACATAGTATCAACAAGGTAGAGTGTTTAACTTTCACCGCTCATGTTGAAATCTCGCAAGCATTGCCCCATCTTCTCGAACTGGGTGAGTCGTTGCCATGCCGTTCAATGACTAAGCACAAGAAAACACTTGTAAAAAGTCTAGTATGATATTCTATACATTTTCCAAAGATAAGTAACGGAAGGTGGAAAAGATTTCCTTTAGCCAAACAACCGATGGTATCAGTTCACTCTCCTCCAATATATGCAACTGGAAGTGAAATGTGGAAATATGTGAAATTTTAGGCTGATGTTCTTACTTTCTTGCGAAACGTAGACTGTTTTCTTTTCAGAATAAAAGTTCTAATGACAAAGATTGCAGTTTCTATCAAGGATTTTTTTTTTTGTCTTGCACTTTAATTGTTTAAAGGATTTCAATTAGTGTGGGCTTCAATGAAGGTGGGTACTTGTAACACGGTTAAACATGCAGTAGCGTGTAGAAAATAGGCTGGCAGTACTTTTGGAATTAACCCTTTGCCTCACACTGTGAGTTTACTTGTTTAATTGATTTTACACATAGATGGCTACACTTGTACTAAGTCACCAGTGAGCCAGTTACGAGGACTGCCTGTCTCGCCCGTTCATCCTTTTCGTTGATTTACAAAAATATTTTACGCCATCTTATTTTGCTGTTACTAATGTTTACAACATTATATTAATTCTAATGTTTACAATAAAAATAACAACATCGATATTCATAGCACTAGTTAACAATTCGTTTTTCCTGCCAATACAAGGAAAGGTGAATTCAGGTAAGGTCACAAGATTTACTAATTGACTCCTTTGTGGTACGTTTGAATGCGGGAACAGCAAAGGTAGTTGAAGGCAGCCGAGAGTAAGGGACAGACACACACATACACACACATACACACACGTACACACACACACACACACACACACACACACACACACACACACACACACACACACACACACACACACACACATATATATATGTGTGTATATACATCGTGGCCTAGAGTTCGTAGGACATATGGAGGATGATGTGTCACAGTAATTTTCCGTGGAAGGGTTGGGGCACGTAAGTATGTGAATGAGTATTTGCTGGAAGGCATAATGTACAAAACCATTACACAAATAAAATTACGCATATCTACTATGCAGTTGTATATATTTCTGTAATCATTAATTTGCAATCCGTAGTCTTTCTATAAGGAACTGGGGACCCTACCGCGTACTCACTCCAAGAGCATCACAACATGAAAACTACAATTAAGTATCATGCTGTGACCACGGCGGCTCAGACATGAACCTACCGTTAAAAGAAGAAAGAAGAAGTCTTTCTATATATATCCTGGAATACATCAGAAAGCCGATGCATGTGCGCAGGTTTGGTGACAATAATAAATAAATAATAATTATTTAGTTTGATTCCATTAGTTGCAATGGATATTCTTGGTGTGACATACTGTCTGTTTCATTTTGCTCCTGTGTGCAAGGAATGGCCCTGGTTACCATCCACTGACGGCGAGGAATTTGAACGCAGGTCAGCAAGACTGCTGGACGAGATCGCTACCGCTGCACCGCACAGCGAGCTAGAGAGGCGAGATTGAGGGGGTTTGGTCACGTCAGGAGAAGGGAAGAAGAAGACGCGGGGAGGAGGATGCTCGAGCTGGAACTGCCGGGAAGAAGAAAGAGAGGAAGAGAAGGTTCTCGGGCGCAGTTAAGGCAGACATGCAGACGGTGGGTGTGAAGGAAGCGTGCGCACGAGATCGAGCGCTGGAGACGGAAGATCCACTGTTGCAATTTTTGAATCATTTTCATCCCCATAAAATCTGGCTAATTTCCCGCTTCGGTTGCGTATGTTTATCTCTACTTGTTAATGAAGGGGTGGTGTTCATGTGTTTTGTTTGTGTTTGGAAAGGTAGCGTATGTATGTTTTTGCATGCTTATGAAATTTTGATGTGCTCTCTCTCTCTCTCTCTCTCTCTCTTTCTCTCTCTCTTTCTCTCTCTCACTCTCACTCTCACTCTCACTCTCACTCTCACTCTCACTCAAAAATAATAATGGTATTAATAGCAATAATTATTATTGTAATCATTACCATTATTATTATCATTATCATCAAAATTATTGCTATTATTATTGTTATGATCATTATAACTATTATTATTACAATTATCATTATCATTATTGTTACTGTTATCATTATCATCATTATTATCATTATTATTATTATTATTATTATTATTATTATTATTATTATTATTATTATTATTATTATTATTACTATTATTATTATTATTATTATTATTATTATTATTATTATTATTATTATCATTATTATTTTTATCATTATTATTATTATCGTTATTATCATCATAATTATTATTTTCATCATCATTATTATCATTACTTTCATTGTTATTATCCTTACTATCATCATAATCATCAGTAGTAGTTGTAGTAGTAGTAGTAGTTGTAACAGTAGCATTGTTACTAAAATTATTGTCTAAACAATAATAATAATAATAATAATAATAATAATAATAATAATAATATATATTATTATTATTATTATTATTATTATTATTATTACTATTATTGTTATTCATTCACTATTATTTTTTGTTATCATCATCATCATCATCATCATTTTTATTTTTATTTTCATTTTCATTTTCATTTTCATTTTCATTTTCATTTTTTCATTATTATCATTATCATTATTATTATTATTAACCTCATTATTATCCTTATCATTGTTGTTATAATCATTATTGCCATTATTATTATTGAAAAAGGAGGTAGGAAGAGGGGTAAAGAAGAAAAATAGGGAGGATAGGGAAAGGAAAGGGGAGGGAGAGGAAGAAGGGGAGAAGGGGAGAAAGGGAGAAAGGGAGAAAGGGAGAAAGGGAGAAAGGGAGAAAGGGAGAAAGGGAGAAAGGGAGAAAGGGAGATGGGAGAAAGGGAGAAAGGGAGAAAGGGAGAAAGGGAGAAAGGGAGAAAGGGAGAGATTTCAAGGATATTCATCAACACTGCATCTTATGAAACTTAATCTTAGGAAACGAATCAGCATTACGAAGGAAACACAAAGAAGGAAGGAGAGAAATGACTCGAAGGAACGGAAGGCGAGAGAGAGAATGGAGGAAGAGAGTGGGATTGAAGAAGATGAGAAGAAGGAGGACAGGGAATGAAAGAAGTGAAGAGATGATAAGAAAAAGAAGGCAATGGAAGGGAGAAGAGGAAAATGAAGGGAAGAGAAAAAGAGGAGAGGGAACAGGAAGGATGAAGAGAAAGAAGGAAGGAAAGAAGAGGGAGAATGGAGGAAATAAAAGGTAGGAGAGGGAAAGGAAAGAAAAGGAGGAGAAGGTAGGAAGGAGGGAGAGAGAGAAAGAAAGGGAGGGAGAAAATAATACGAAGGAAGGGAGAGGGAAGATAAGGAAGAAAGGTAACGGGATGGGGAAAGAAGAGGGAATGAAGGAGAAAAAAATGGTGAAAGGAGAAAATGTAGGAAAGGAAAAAAGAGGGAATGACGGAAAGGAAAGGGGGGAGGGAAAAATGAGAGGAGGAGAGGAGAATTAATGGAAAAGAGAGGAAAAGAGTGAAGGTGAATCCCGTGAAAGAAGTGAAAGGAAAAGTAAATTAATGAAGCGCAATAAAATGTGACTAAAATGGACGGCTTAAGAATGGGGGAATGGAACCGATCGAGGATATTATATATATATATATATATATATATATATAATATATATATATATATATATATATATATACAATACATATATATATATATATATATATATATATATATATATATATATATATATATATATATATATAGATAGAGAGAGAGAGAGAGAGAGAGAGAGAGAGAGAGAGAGAGAGAGAGAGAGAGAGAGAGAGAGAAAGAGAAAGAGAGAGACAGACAGAGAGACGGACAGATAGATAGATAGATAGAGAGAGAGAGAAAAAAAAAATAGAGGCGAAGAAAGAGGCGTGAATAACAGTGAATAATCCCTTAACGTAAGGTACGTAACGTAACCAAAAAAACAATAGTTATCCATATCCGACTCACGGCGAGAGACCCGTATGTACCAAACTTATTAGTAATTAAGCGAATAACTGGCTTCACTTTAATAAGACGCTTTAGTTCCCTAAGCACTCTAGTTAATTAGTTCATTAGGTCCGTTTATTCTACCCTTCTGTGTATCCGAGAATTAAAAAAAAAAATGCGAGAGAGAACTTCCTATCGCTGCCGTTGTCCTGTCGAGAAAAAGGACAATACGGGCTTTAAATACGTGTTTACAACTTCAAGGAGCCTTTGTGTAGTGGACGAAAATCCTCAGAGCAGCCTCGGTTGTTTGCGCGAACACGGGGATATTTTCCCGGTCGCGCACTCTGCTTCTTTGTGGTATATTGTGGCGGTGGATACAGTGAAAACAAAGGAGGAAGGAGAAGGAGAAGGAGAAGGTGGGAGGAGGAGAAGGAAGAGGAGATGGAGGGGGAGGAGGAGGAAGAAGGAGGGAGGAGGAGGAGGAGGAGGGGGAGGGAGGAGGGAGGGAGGAGGAGGAGGAGGTGGAGGAGGGAGGAGGAGGAGGAAGGAGGAGGGGGGAGGAGGAGGGGGGGAGGAGAGGAGGAGAGGAGGAGGAGGGGGGGAGGAGGAGGAAGGAGAGGAGGAGGAGGAGGAGGGAGGAGGGCAGGAGGAGGGAGGAGGAGGAGGAGGAGGAGAGGAGGGGAGATGGGGGAAGAGGAGGAGGAGGGAGGGAGGAGGGAGGAGGGAGGAGGAGGAGGGAGGTGGA
>NC_051399.1:40852669-40860169 GCF_015228065.2 Penaeus monodon
AATTGAAAGAGACTTGTTCTTGGCCATTAATTACATAAGAAAGATGATTTGGTGACGAGGAAAGTCGTACGGGCGACGGAATTTTTAGCGAAGGTTAAAATTCCCATGCAAAAAGAAAGAGAGAGAGGAATTGGTTGATGAAAGAAAAGAGACTATTTTTGTCAGTGAGTATTTTTTCCTTCGCTCGGCATTCTTCAAAGACAGAGTAAATGTAAAAAATAAAATATATGTATCCCTTGCTTTGCTAATTGTGGCAAAGCAAGGGACACTTTTTTGAGGGGAAAGTTTATTAATAGGGTTGGGAAGTTCATCGTTAAAAAAAGTTTTGCGATTTATGTATTATCTTTTGAAGTAAATAAAGTTTGCTACCGTAGACTGTTATTTACAGTTATAAAAGCAGCGCAAGTAGCCTACTGGTAATGATAAGAAATAATAATAATGAGGATGATGATATTGATGATAATGATGGTAATAACAATGCCTGCTACTACTAGTACTACTGCTAATGATAATAATAATAATAATGATAATAATGATAATGATAATAATAATAATGATAATAATAATTATTATTATTATAATGATAATAATAACAATTATAGTAATAATAATAATGGTGATGATGATAATAATGATGATAATAATGGTAATAATGATAATAACAACAATAAAGATGATAACGATAGTAATAATAACGATGATAATAATGATATCAGTAATTATAATTATCATAATGATATCAGTAATTATAATTATCATAATGATATCAATAATTATAATTATCATAATTATGATTATTATCTTTATCGTTGTTATGTTAATGATAATGATAAAGCTGCCATCTATCCTCACCTTGCCCTCATTACCTTCCCTTCTCATTATGCATCCCAATCCCTCATTTCTCCTCCCCCAAAGTCCCATAGGTCTACCTCCCCCCACCTCTTCCCCCCCGTACTCACCCCCCCCCCTTCTCGTCCTATAATCTTTCTCCCGCAGTGAAGTATACTCTCCTTGTCCTCTGATTCTCTCTTCCCTCTTTTATTCACGCCTTTCTTCAGCCTTCCTCCACCTTCTTCACATCCTTACCTCCCTTCCCTACGACTTCGTTTCCCCTTCCCTATCCTCACCCCTTTCCTCGACCTCGCCTCCCTCTCCCCATCCTCACCCTCACTATCCTCACCCTCTTCGTCACGCTTCTCCCTATCCTCACCTCCCTTCCCTCCCTCCACCTCGTTTCCCCTTCATCCTCCTCCCCCCTCCTTCGCCCTCTTCATCACCCCCTCCCCCTCCTCTCCCTTTCCTCCACCACGTCTCCCCCTGCACCACCCCCATCCTCATCGAACGACCCCAGTCTCCGCCCCAAACCCCTACCCCTAACCCCTCCTTTACCCTCACCCCACTCTTCCTGGCTTAACCCTATTAGACCTGAAGCTTCATCAACCGTCGATAATATCCCTCTATCAAGCAGAGCGTAGATCCACTGTAATATTTTTCTTTCTTTCTCTCTTTCTTTATTATTCTTTTTTCCAATCCTCGTGTTTTTTTTTCATGGTACATTTTGGTAATGGTCTTCTTTCGGTTTCTCGTGATATAATTATAATAGTTAAGTTTATAATTACACTATTGCCATCATCATTACAAGGGCCAAATTATAATAACAAAAATGATCATGATAATATTAACATTAATTATGATGATAATATTAACATCAATTATGATGATAATATTAACATTAATTATGATGATAATATTAATAACGATGATGATGATGTTAGCAATAATGACGATAATAATATTAACAATAATGACGATAATAATATCAATAATAATGACGATAATGATATTAACAATAATGACGATAATGATATTAATTATAATGACGATAATAGTATTAACAATAATGACAATAATAGTATTAACAATAATGATGATGATAATAGCTATACTGATAATGATAATAGTAATGGTGATGATACTATGACATTAAACTACTATTACTACTAATAATGATAATGACACCCCTACTAGAATTACTACTTGTAATATCAATATTAATAACAGTGATGGTAATGATAATATATTATAAAATTATACAAATGTTAATGATAATAATTAGTGACAAAAATAATGATAACCATAATAACAGTAATCGTAAAAAAATAATAGTAATAGTCTTAATGATAGGAAAAGTAATAATGATGATGATAGTAATGATACGAGCAAGAATGATGATAATAACAGTAATGATAGTAATGACAACAACAGCAATGGTAACCATAAAAACATTTAATAATAAAAACGATGTAATAATAATAATAATAATAATAATAATAATAATAACAACAATAATAATAATAATAATGATAATAATAATAATAATGATAATAATAATAATAATGATAATAATAATGATAATAATAATGATAATTATAACAAAAACAATATAACAATATAACAATATAACAATATAACAATATAACAATATAACAATATAACAATATAACAATATAACAGTACAACAGTACAACAGTACAACAGTACAACAGTATAACAGTATAACAGTATAACAGTATAACAATATAACAACATAGCACAAAATGGGCAAGGAACTACCCCTCGATTGCCTACAGACATGGGCGTCTCAGAGGCCTCAAACAACCCAGAGGTCCCAAGCCCGGATGAATGGGGAGGGTTGGCGGCAGGAAGGGCATCCGGCTGTAAAAACAAGTCAAGACTATATTGCTTATAGTCCTTAATAAATCATCATATCTGAAAAATGTCTTAATGTCTGATCATTTTGCATTATTTTATTTAATATAAGACACAATTTATATGGAAAAAATAATGTTGAATCATACACTTTTTTCAATAAACTTGAACAAATTTTAAATAAATATAAAACGTAGTACATTACATTTCTGCTAAAACTCGCATCTTCTTGGAAGTTGGTTTCATTTCGTAAAAGATAAACGAAATATCCATGAAACCGCGTCATTTTGATAAATCATGACTCACTAAAAGGCAGCACTTTGACTGCCACTCGGTCGTTTGATCTTGTGCTTACGAGTCCAATACTAGTAGGTACCAGGGAAAAAGGAAAAGAAAAGAAAAAGAAAAAATATATACGCATATATATGTAAAATCACATATAAATATACATATATGCATATATATATATATATATATATATATATATATATATATATATATAATATATATATATATATATATATATATATATATATATATATACTATATACATATATATACTATATACACACACACAGATTTATACATGTACATATATAGTATAAATTCTTAAGCGTTCATGCCTTCGTATCCAAACATCCATACAAATGTTTGGATACGAAAGCATGCATTTGAAAAGCCGATAAACTCGCATAAAACGTGTCCAGCAATTATAAATGTTCTCTTTAATACCACTGGATTCATACTGGCCAATGCGAAAATGAAATTTCTTTAACTCTGCTAAAGGTCGCTAATGCTCCCTACCGACCCCCCCCCGCGCCTAAAAAATGGGACTTAAATATAAATCTCGATGTAATATCTTTAGCAAAACAGCCTTGCGTTTTGTATAGCAACTCAGGAGTAATAAGCATGAGAAAAATAGTATCCTTCTGATCAGTTCATGCCATTTGTCTGTCTACCGGTCTGATGCTCAGCAAAAAAAAAAAAAAAGAATCAGTCGTATAACACGAAATGTACGACAACCTCATAATCCTGCATTGCCCGGCAGCGCATATTATTCTGCAGCATTAAAACCCAATATATCGCTCCCAACCGAGTAACTTATGTGTGGCCTAATGCATGCAATCTCGATGTGATTTTGGTCAACACATTCGCTTGGAGACCTGGATGCAAGCGAAAGCAGTCTATATATAATGCAACAGCAAATGTGAAATCCGTTTCTGGAATACCCCTATAGAAACATTTTCGAATTTATGTAACTCGAGAAATCGTTAAAATAGGTTTAAAGATTCTGCCCCGGCTTCTTGGTACACTGAACAACGATTAGATCAGGGAGGAACAACTTGACAAGTAATTAAAGCTTGTTAAGAGCTTCCCGGGGGATTAGGAGGAGCCGGAGGAAGGCTTCCCTCAGCACCAGTGGCGCTCTGCCCCTCCTGTCATACCCAGACGGCTGGGACCTTACAGCACATTGTTCCACCTGAACTACATCGCACCAGAGGGTTAGCATGGCGCCTAATCTTTACTACTCCTTTAACGCAGGACTGATGGACATGTATCCACCTCGAGTGGATCATGACCACTTCTCCTTGGCGCAGAAGTGGCCAGTGATGCTCTTGCTTGTGGCCTCCGCTGTGCTGGTGGCCGTCGTCGTTCTTCTTGTCTGGGGTATGACCAAGATGCAGCCGCAGACTCCGGAAGAAAGGTACAAAACCGTTTTGTTTTTAGAAATAACGGCTCCATTGCCTTCATAACTGCACGGCATTCCCGGGCGAAACCCTTTTCCTACAACCTTTCGTTCTCCAACAGAATCCAGGAACTGCCCTGCGGCGCGCCCTCGGCAAGGACACCACTCTTGGTCTCCCAAGGAAAGGGTCTGCGGTACATGCAGCAGTCCTGTGACTCCCTCACAGCCGGGGAAATGCTCGTCAATGCCGACTTGGAATGGGATTCATTCATTATGCAGGATTAGGTCAAGCACATAAAAAATTACATGCTAAAATAAATCGAAACACACAAAGCGCTTGCCTTTTATCTTAGTTTACAGCCACCTATAAATTACCGACCTGCATTATGATACGAGAAACCATCATCCACATGTTATGATTTAGATTTAGATATAATAATTTTTATGTAAATGACCTCACTAACTGGAGGTCATGACCCTGAAATATGAGGCCCCGTATGAATAACCTTTTTATACAAGATAATTGTAGAAAATAAAGATTATTGTTGTAATGTATATCAGGTCATTATTATGAGGATATTATTGATTAATTAATAATGCTATCATTATCATCATAAAAATAAAATTTATAATAATGATAACGATAATATCAATAGTGTTAATGATTTTAGTACTACTAATAGTAATCGATAATAATTACAATTATATTAATGATGACGATAATGATAATAATTATGATGATGATAATTATAATAATAATGATGATGATAACTATAGTATTAATAATAATAAAAGCAATGTTGATAGTAGTACTGATAATGATAACAATAATAATGCCAGTAATAATAATAATGACATTAATAATAATAGTAGTAGTAGTAATAGTAATAATGATAATAATAATAATAATAGCAATAATAATAATAATAATAATAATAATAATAATAATAATGATAATGATAATGATACTACTAATAATAAGGACAGTAATAATAATAATAGTAGAAGTAATAATGATAATAATAATAATAATAATAATAATAATAATAATGATAGTAATAATAATAATGATAATAATGATAATAATGATAATAATGATAATAATGATAATAATGATAATAATGATAATAATGATAATAATGATAATAATGATAATAATGATAATAATGATAATAATGATAATAATGATAATAATGATAATAATGATGATAATGATGATAATGATGATAATGATGATAATGATGATAATGATGATAATGATAATAATGATAATAATGATAATAATGATAATAATGATAATAATGATAATAATGATAATAATGATAATAATGATGATAATGATGATAATGATGATAATGATGATAATGATGATAATGATGATAATGATGATAATGAGGATAATGATGATAATGATGATAATGAGGATAATGATAATAATGATAATAATGATAATAATGATAATAATGATAATAATGATAATAATGATAATAATGATAATAATGATAATAATGATAATAATGATAATAATGATAATAATGATGGATAATGAGGATAATGAGGATAATGAGGATAATGAGGATAATGAGGATAATGAGGATAATGAGGATAATGAGGATAATGAGGATAATGAGGATAATGATGATAATGATGATAATGATGATAATGATGATAATGATAATAATGATAATAATGATAATGATAATAATGATAATAATGATAATAATGATAATAATGATAATAATGATAATAAATGAATGATAATAATAATAATATTACTACTTCCAATGATAAGGAAGATGATGATAATATTAACAATGATAATAATGGTAATAATGATCAACAGTTAAGGAAAATATATTGAGAGTATGAATACGGCTATAAGAGAAAAATAATTCATACTGATGATAATGATTGAAATATAAAAAATAGAAAATGTACCGTGAAAAAAATAATAACTTAAAAATAAGAACATCAAAAATTATTGTATTATATTGGCCCTTCATTTGCACTATCGTAATTGTCATTATTTTTATAATTAGCATTGTTATTATCATTATTAACGGCCTTTTCTTTATAAATGTCAATGCCATTGTCAGTATCATTATCTATGTTGGAAAGTCATGCGGATGATTACTGTAATAAACAGAGTAATTAAACTGTGGTAATAAGAACTGTAAAACATTATTTTAATAATATATTTACGTACACGTCTCCACTGTGAGGTATCAAGGCCGCAGCTTTATACCCTTGTTCCTTGTGACAATCAACCTGTAGTTTCACCTCAGTCTCAGCAGAGCTTTAAATGCATCCTTTTCCACACCCAGCTCAGTCCAGTCCACGGTACGAGCGCAATACATGGGTATTACCGCAACATTGTTTGTACACACTGATGGCCGCTCCTGCCCTTCGAGTCTGGATGCTGGAGGCTTAAGCTACTGCTTCAGACGTTGGCCAGCAGCTTCCTCACACTCGACGCAGAGAGTGGTTAGCCTTTGTTCATTTTCCTCGCTGTTCTTCCCGATTGACGTGGCATGATGTTCTCCGCGGTCCCGAAGGCCCATCCCTTCTCTCCCATGGAAGAAGGGCCTGTAGACTCTCTGTACATGAGGGTCACGCTTGGACAGGAAGCTCGCTGGCCTCTGTTGCTGTTCCTGTACACGGTGATTGGGCTTCTGTTCCTCGCTGCTGCCCTCGTCTGGTGCCTCGTCAGGTCGCCTTCTGATTCCTGGCTATGCCCTTGGTTCAGCTGGTAAATATATTTTATGTATTTTTATTGTGATCGTTGAAGGCCACGGATACTGCAATCTATGCGTTCTGGTGTAAATTCTAATCATGTTCCGTCTTCTTTCTAGTGCTGGTGGCGAGAGCGAGGTGGCTGACTTACTCATAGTAAGGGCAGCGACTCCGCGTCGGCGGAGAAGACCGAGACACATGCGTTTCTGCCAAGTATTCCGTAAGAAGGTCAGGGCGAATATGGACATAGAAAGGGGCGTCCGGGAATCAGGAGACCGAGGATTGCAGAGCATCTAGATATTTCTGTCCCTGGCTCCTGTAAAATACGAGTTGATTCAGCGGAGGCATTATCTAAGAACTGATACATTTCA
>NC_051399.1:40867669-40875169 GCF_015228065.2 Penaeus monodon
TTCCCTCTCATTTTTACTTCGTATTCCTGCCACTGTTTTCCACTCGCATTCTTTTTTTTTCTGGTACATTTACTATTCCAACAACGTCTTGTGTTTTTTTTTGTTTCGTTCATCTTTTTTCGTTCATCCTACGTTCTTTTCTGTTCTTTCTTTTGTTGTCTTTTTATCACTTTTCCTTTGTTTGGTGCACACACACTAACACTTACATACGCAAGCATATACTGACACACGCACGCGCACGCGAGCACACACACACACACACACATACACACACTCACACACACGAAAGAGAGCGAGAGAGAGAGAGAGAGAGAGAAGAGAGAGAGAGAGAGAGAGAGAGAGAGAGAGAGAGAGAGAGAGAGAGAGAGAGAGAGAGAGAGAGAGAGAGAGAGAGAAGAAAGAGGATGAGAAACGAACACGCGTAAATGAGAGTGTGATGCGATGCCAGAAATCCTTTTCATAACTTTTCGCTTTTTTCAAACCCTCAGTAATATTCAAGGCCTTGTGCATATTAGCTTAATTACGTAATGAAATGATTGAGTCAGATGAAAGTCTTAATTAATCGCCGACAGTTTCAGAGCGAAGGATGGGAGATAAGGAATGCAAATGGTGACGGAATATAAGGATAAAAGGGTTAAGGAAAAAAAAAGTTATAAAAAGACACACACATACAGAAACACACACACACACACACACGCGTATATATACATACACCACATACATACATATATATACTTATATTCCTTTTAATTATATAAAATTTATATAATATATAATATAATATATTATATTGTCACATCAGAAAAACACACACACACGCACACACACACACACACACACACATACATATATATATATATAGAACAAAAACTATCAAGATAACTATTCCCATTCCCTCCCATCACCCCCACCCCCCACCCACACCCCACCCCCGTCCTCCTCACCCACTCTCACACAGAACGACCTGTCCCGAATGAAGAGAGAAGACAAGAAAAGGAGTGATTTCGGACTAAGGCAAAAAGTGATTGTGGGAGTAAGAAGGCTTGCGTCGGTCAGACGACACGCGAAATGAAGTGTGGGAATGCGAAACCAATTTGCAAATGCTTTTAAAGCCTAGTAAAATTAAGTTGTGATATTTTTTACGTAGATAATGATTTGTTATAAAGGGAAATAAAATCGTCAAACATTTGAATTGAAGTCTGATTTACTTTAAGTACGTCCAATTGATGAAAATAAGGAAAACAGAAAACAGTTTCAAAGATAGATAGCAACATACCAAAAATCAGGCACAACAACTGTATATCAAGACCACTACTATACCTCGTATATGGATTATGATTTCGCTAATGCTCGTCGTTTGTACATATATCAGGTTTATCAACGTCAATACATAATTTAATTGTTACATCAACACACACACACCACCCTCACATTACACACACAAACGAAACACACACACAAGACACAACCCCCCACTCTCCAATAAATAAATATATAGATAATAAAAATAAAAATATGCGTTTTATTAATGAGTAGCCAAATACAAATTCAAGTGAATTCCAGTGCTGACATTCTAGCCCGCCCTCGTCCACATTTGTCATCTTTGTTCTCTCGACGAAACCAAAAAAGCTTTCCCGCGAAGGGTAAAGATTGCATTGAAGCTATTTATTATTTCCCCAAATGGCCGACAGGATTTGAAGGGGTAAGAATGCTCTTGTGGACCAGATCCATCGTTATAAGTCAGATTAGAACTTTTTAAAAGCAAAAACAGGCAAACGAATGTGTAGTGTGAATTCTATTAGATTATTTATATATATATATAACATATATATATTATACAATGTATAAAATGATCTAAACTATATATTTAAGATTTATGATTTATTTATTAGTCTATTATAATATATATATAATATATATAGATCATAGATAGATAAAATTATATCAATATTAGATAATAATTTATATAAATATACTATGGCCCGGTTGGCCGATGTTGAGCGGCTCAAGACTGCTGTCAGACTCGCCACGGATTTATCGAGGTTCAAACAAACGCGCTTGTTCCCTGCGGAGGACTTGTACCTCGATTCTACGACATGGGGAACAAAGAGACCAAAATAGTGAGCCACCTGGAAAAAAAAAGAACGGGCAGAAAAAAAATGGCAAACTACGTCTAATTGCCAGAAACCAAAATCCAAATCGTCAGGTGCAGGGTCGACGTTTAGCGGTCGCCTAAGATTGTCAACTCTTCTGGTTTCGAGGACGAACAAACAACGCCGATTGTCCTGGGAGGAATCTTACTTGATGCTATGCCTACATGTCACAAAATCAAAGGATTGTCCAAGCGGATTAAACATATGAAGATATGTTCTATAAAAAAAAAAACAAAAGGAAAACACCGGCACTCACCGTATGATGGGGATCTACCATATACTCCATATATATACAAGTGAAATATAATATGTAATTGATATCATTGTACCACGGGTCATAATATAATATTAATATGATGATATATATATATATATATATATATATATATATATATAAAATATATATATAATAATAATAAAAAATAACTGCAGAAAAAAAACATCTTACCCAACACACACACACTATATATGTGTGTGTGTGTGTGTGTGTGTGTGTGTGTGTGTGTGTGTGTGTGTGTGTGTGTGTGTGTGTGTGTGTGTGTGTGTGTGTGTGTCTTCGGTAGTTGTCTTTACACAGAGTCTTGATTTAATGTGTATGTTTCAGATTTTACTTGTTGACAAAATTTTCCAATAACATATCTTCGGTCTTTATAAAACGCTTATGAATGTTTTAAACACCGTTTCCTCGCGGTAATAATAAATATCTCGTCGTTGTGGGTGATTTTAAAGCACTTCACCGTGAGTGGCTAATCACTCTTAGACTTACAAATGCAAATGCCTGATTTTAAATGGCATCCCTCATGTTACTGAGGCATCTGTTATTGCACTGATTGGCAACTCTGACCACGGTGCCCTTTCATCCAACTAGGTTTTAGATGTTTCACAATATTCGGCCCGGTTCTAAATGGGACGATGGTACTAGAATATTCATCGGATGCATTCTGATGATCTCGTCATAATGCTGAATATTTGTCTTTTAAAGATAATTAGGAAATTAGTAGCTTCCAAAATCACCAAATTACAAGTGACACACACAGTATGGATTAACGCTGTTTACAAGAATACTTCTCATGACAAACAGGCTACATCCCAATTGTGGTCTCGGAGTCGCACCCAGCTTATCTGTGAGAATTACACCGTACTTAGGGCAGTTTCCCGAGGGGTTTATGGAGCTGCAGTGGCTGGTTATAATTTTCATCTACGCGAGGTTCTTGCTGGTGCTGGTGAACCCCGTGAATGGGAGTCTGCCTTGAACATATAGGAACTGTCATGCTTTCCTTCATGATTCTGGCGATTCTGGAAACAGTCA
Source organism: Penaeus monodon (assembly GCF_015228065.2). NCBI lineage: Eukaryota > Metazoa > Arthropoda > Malacostraca > Decapoda > Penaeidae > Penaeus > Penaeus monodon. Next base: position 40,871,132 of record NC_051399.1, read on the forward strand.
ACCTCCCGAAAAAGCTAAGATGATTTTTCTTTTTTTCTTTTAACGAAGTAATCAAATTTCATGTTTCCCAAGGCATCATTCCCATTCAAAAGGGTATTACTGCTTCCTATATCCATAAAGCCGATTCTTTCATACTTTATTTTTGGCTCGACGTCTTACTGTCCTTTGTTTGAGACCGGCTTCCGTTTTCGTAAGGGGCTTGGTACTTAAACTGATTCACAAGCTTCACGTTACTTTAGATGCAGGGCAGGAGTCTAACTGTTTGGCATCAGTTGTAGTACTGTCAGTGTTTTGAACGATTTTATTCTATATCATTATCATTAGATTCTTATTTTCATTTAAATGGAATCTAACTGTACCTAGCGTGTTTGACCTGACATTTGCTTTTCTGATTTTCATCCAGTTGCCTCTGATTTTCTCAAGATTAATGTTACGAGACCTTTATGTTTACAGTTTTGCTTTCGACATGGCAACGCATTTGAAAGTCAAATTATTTCTTGCGCAGATGACAGACAACACGTTGTATGCCTCGATACGGTCTCCTCGAAAAAGGGTCTTACCGAATTGTTGCTCATTGCCATGAGTGGGTTATGAGGCAATCTCAGATCATTTCTGTCATTATTAGCACATCACGCACTGTTTTTTCTCCTCATCCTGACTTTAGTGTGTCACTTTTGATGATGATGATGATGATGAGGAGGGAGGTGGTGGTGACTATTATCATTACTATCATTATCATTAGTGTTAGTTATCATTATTAATATTATTTCTATTACCCTTATTATCATTATCATTATTGTTGTTATTATTATGATAATAGTAATGATTGTTATTATCATTATCGTAATGCTAAGAAAAATGATAATTGTAATAATAAGAACAACAATGGTAACAGTAATAGTAACAACAGTAATAATGATGATAATCATAGTAATAATGATAAGAGTGATAATAATTATGATTTAAAATAATAATGACAACAGTAATAATTATAATGGGGATTATGATGATTATAATAATGATGATAATAATGGTGATGGTAATGATAATAGTAATGATAATAATGATAAAAGTGATAACAACACTAACAGTAATAATGATGATAATAACAACAACGATAACAGTGATAATGATAATAAAAATAACAATATGACGATAATGATATCAATTATGCTGGTAATAGTGATAATGATAATGACAATAATGATAATGATAATGATGATAATGATAATGGAATAATGATACTGATAATAGTAATGTTAATAATGATAATAATGATAATGATAATCTTATCGACAACAACAACAATAATAACAGCGACAATAATAACAATAATAATGATAACGATAATAATGAAAACAATATTGATAATAGCAGAAATGGAAATGATAATCATGATATTGATAATAATGATGTCAATAGTGATGATGATAGTGACGATTTCCGTTCATTTATCCCTTCTTTTCAAGTTGTAACTCTTGCATGTGTAGCAATCTCCGTGTCGACTTTGATAATCTATGACTGCATGTATTGGGAATGCACGGGAACGGATGTGTGTGTGCATGCAAAAGCTTGCCTTGGCGAATGGAAATTAGGTGCATGAGGTATTCCGTTCCTATCCTATGGGAAAGGAAAGGCTTCTCTCCTTCCGTGTCTCTCTCCCTCTTTCGCTTGCTCCCTGTCTGGCTGTCTGTCTTTTTGTCTGTCGGTTGGTCTGTCTGTCTGTCTGTCAGTCCGTCTATCTGTTTGTCTGTCTATCTGTCTGTCTATCTGTCCATCTGTCTGTTTGTCTGGCAGTCTTTCTGTCTGTCTGTCTGTCTGTCTCTATCTCTATCTCCTTCCCTCTCCCCCCCCCCTCTCTCTCTCTCTCTCTCTCTCTCTCTCTCTCTCTCTCTCTCTCTCTCTCTCTCTCTCTCTCTCTTTCCTCGTCCTCCTCCTCCTCCTCTTCCCCCCCTCTCTCTTTTCCGCTTGCTCGCTCGTCCTATCTCTCTTCTTTTTATCTCTCTCATCCTCCCCCTTTCTCTCTTCCCGCCCCCCTCTCTCTCTCCCTCTCTCTCTCTTCTCACCTCTCTTTCACATCTTTCTGCGATGGGTAAAAAAGAAAAAAAGAAAAAGAAAAAAAAAAAAAAAACCCTTCCCACAGGATCCCTCAGCAGCAAGATATAACATCGTGGTAGAAAAAGACGAAGAAAAGGAAGAAGAAAAGAAGAAGAAGAAGAAGAAGAAGAAGAAGAAGAAGAAGAAGAAAAAGCAAAAGCGTTAGCCGTCACGCCTCAAGTCCGGGTAAACCAAGGTAACTTTTTTTTTTTCCCTTATCGGAGCGGGTCTTAAAAGTATGCCAGAAGAAATTTTAAAAAAGCTTATGTACTTGATTAATATTCATGGTTCCAGGATTGGGCTGGCTAGAACCCCATCCTCGTTGTGGTGCTTCGTCGAGAGGCTCGTCCGCTAGCTAGTCCTTACTGCCTCTGCGCAAATGAGTCTTCCCTTTTTTTGTCTCTCTCTCTTTACCGTTTTTTTCCTCTCTCTTTCTCTGAGTGTATTTCATATTTTTCGCTTTCTTTCCTATTTATTTGTTAACGACTTTGTTTTTTTTTTTCTCTCGTTTGTCATCATTTGTTATTCCTTATTCCTGTTATGTCATTTCTTCTTTACAAATACTATCCTTTCTGTTCCTGACTTTCTTTCGCTTTCCTTCTTCTCCATCTCTTCATTTCTCTCCTTCTTTCACTTCCCCCTTTTCTCTCTCTTTCTCTCCCTCTACTCTCTTCTCTATTTTTCTCCTCCCCTTCATCTCTCCTTTCTTTCTTCTCCTATTCCTCTCCTCATCTTCCACTTCTCTTCTCCTACCTTCTCCTCCTCCTCCTCGCTCCCTTCCTTCCCCTCCTTCTCCTCCTCCTTCTCCTCCTCCTCCTCCCTTCCCCTTCCTCCCCCCCTCCCCCTCCCCCTTTTCCCCTCCTCCTCCTCCTCCTCACTCCCTTCCTCCTCCCCTCCTCCTCCCCCCTCACTCCCTTCCCCCCCTCCCTCCTCCTCCTCCCCCTCCTTCCCCCCTTCCTTCTCCTCCTCCTCCTCACCCCTTCTCCTCCTCCTCCTCCTCCTCCTCCTCCTCCTCACTCCTTCCCCTCCCCTCCTCCCCTCCCCCTCATCCCTTCCCCTCCTCCCCTCACCCCCCTTCCTCCCTCCTCATCCCTTTTCCCCTCCTCCCCCTCCTCCTCCTCCTCCCCTCCCCTCCTCCTCCTCCTCATCCCCTCCCCTCTTTCCTCCCTTCCCCCTCCTCCTACCCCCCCCCTCCTCCCCCTCCTCTTCCCCCCCTCCTCCTCCTTTCCCCCCCTCCTACTCCCCCTCCTCCCCCCTTCCTCCTCCTCCTCCTCCTCCTCCTCCTTACTCCCCTCCTCCTCCTCCTCCTCCTCCTTTCCCCCCTTCCTTCCCTTCCCCCCTCCTCCTCCCCCTCCTCCTCCTTCCTCCTCCTCCCTCCTCCCCCTCCTCCTCACTCCCTTTCCCCTCCTCCTCCCCTCCTCCTCCTCCTCCCCCTCCCCCTCCCCCTCCTCCTCCTCCTCCCCCTTCCTCCTCCTCCTCCTCCTCCTCCTCCTCCTCCTCCTCCTCCTCTCCTCCTCCTCCCCCCTCCCCCCCTTTTCCCCCCCCTCCTCCCCCTCCTCCTCCCCCCCCCCTCCCCCCCCCCCCCCCTTCCTCCTCCTTTTTCCCCCTCCTCCTCCTCCTTTCCTCCTCCCCTCCTTCCCCCCCCTCCCCCCTCCCCCTTTCCCCTTTCCCCCCCTCCTCCCTTTTCCCCCTCCTCCTCCTTTCCCCCTCCCCCCTCCCCCCTCCCCCCCTCCCCCCCCCCTCCCCCCCCCCCTCCTCCTCCCCCCTTCCCCTCCTCCTCCTCTTCTCCTCCTTCCCCCTCCTCCTCCTCCCCCTCCTCCTCCTCCTCCCTTTCCCCTCCCCTCCTCCTCCCCCTCCTCCTCCTTTCCCCTCCCCTCCCCTCCTCCTCCTCCTCCTCCCCTTCCTCCTCCTCCTCCCCCCCTTCCCCCCCTTTCCCTTCCC
>NC_051399.1:40915169-40917669 GCF_015228065.2 Penaeus monodon
TAGTGAAAAAGAAAAAATATAATGATAATAATTGTAATACTACTACTACTAATACTATTAATATTAATGACAATAATAATGATGATGATATAATGGCAAAATAGCAGTATTGATGATGATGATGATGATGATGATGATAATGATGATGATGATGATGGTGATGATGATGATGATGATGATGATGATGATGATGATGATGATGATGATGATGATGATGATAATGATAATAATAATAATAATAATAATAATAATAATAATAATAACAATAATAAAATAATAATAATGAAACTACTACTACTACTACTAAAATAATAATAAAGATAATAGTAATGATAATAATAACAACAACAACGACAAGAAACAATAATTATAAAAACCGATGTTCGAAATTTCTTGCCATGTAGCTGGAAAATAGCATCCTATTTCAAAGAGTCTCTGAGACTTGATGGTCACATTTCACTGTTAAGTAATTAGCACTGCAGAGGTTAATACGCGATATCCTTTCCCTTGTAATTAACACCACGGCATTTAGATCATATTAATGGCTTTAATTTCCGAATATGGATTCAGTTATTCTATATATATATTTTTTTCTTATCCAAGTTTGATCAGATTACAAAGTGGGAAGCAACGTTAATAAAAAAAATCGTCAGAGAATTCTAATGATGATGATGCAAATGACGAAAATGATAATGAAAATAACAATAGTTTTCATGATAATAATATACTATTACTACTACTACTACGACTGCTATTGATATAAATATAGTAGTAGTAGTAGTAGTAATAATAATAATAATAATAATAGCGATAATAATAGTAATAATGATAAGAGTAATAATAACAATGGAAATGATGATAATCATGATCATAATAATGACAATAACAATGATAATAGCAATATTAATAATGATAATAATAATGATAATAATAACAATGATGATGATGATGATGATGATGATGATAATAATAAAAATGATAATGATATTGATAATAATAATAATAACAATAATAATAATAATAATAATAATAATAATAATAATAATAATAATAATAATGATGATGACAATATACACCATAACAACAGTAATAATAATTACAATTAAAACAACAACAATAACAACCATAACAGAAATAAACAAGTCGCACAAACGGCAAGGCGGAAGTGCTCGACACCCAGAAACGTCTCGCAAGGTTTATGACGCGTCCGAGAAGCCCGAGGAAGACGCACGAGGATCCGCGTCTTGTCAGGGGCGGCCGAGTCTCCCCCGACGCGTCATGGAATTGTGGTTGTCAAGTTAAAACGCGACGCATAACTGTGGGCCGAGTAATTTCCCTCAGGGTTGGAGATTGTCCTTGGGAGGAGGGAGGGTGTGCGGTGGTCGGGAGAGGGAAGGGATGGAGGGGGGGGGGGTTGAGAGGTGGTTGGAGGGGTGGGTAGGGGTGGAGGATAAAAGGGGGAGGGTGTAAGGGAGTGGGGAAGCTGGAGCTGGAGGGAGAAGGGAGTTGGGTGAAGAGGAAGGGGAGAGGGTACGAAAGAGGGGAAAGGTAGAGAAATGAGGGGGGAAGAGAAAGTGGCGAAGGAAGATAACTATAATAACAGTGATAATTAAAATAATTGCCGTTATCATTATCATGATTCTTATCTTTATCTTTTACAAAATCATTATCATTATTATTATCATAATACTAATACTACCAATATTAATACTACCGTTATTGTTAATACCAGTATTGTTCCTAATGCTACTGTTATCAATCTTATCCATATTCTTAATGGTATAATTTTTGTTAGTGTTATCCTTATTTTCATTTCTATCATCAATACTTTAATCGGACTATTGTTACTATCGAGTGACTAATTTCTACTCACCAGCAGTATTGACAAGTATTTGTGTACCGTGAGCTAGGCCCGAAGTACCAGCCCTTCCGAATGATCCATTGTTTACTAGATAAAAATTTAAAGCCAACGAATCATGTAATAAAATAGAGTAATTTATTGGTTGAATAGTAGTAAATCTAGCCATGGATCATCAACCAGTTAAAATGGTATTATCATTATTATTTATGCAAAATGAGCGACCACAGGTATCAGGGGGTTGCTCTGTCCGAGGTTCCTTCAGAGTAAGGAAACGACTCACAATGTCTCGACACAGGTGACCGCTACCCGAGAATAATTTATATTTGCAACGATTGCCGGAGATTTATAGTATTATCGACGTTAACAAAATCAAAATAATGCTTACATGCATACCATTTTGGTATCAGAATGAGAGGAAATGAACCACAAACTAGTTTTATACTGAGAGCGTCGGCATAATGAAACTCAGTCAGGCCCTAGAGTACCGTTTCGTTTACACCTTATGAAGCTCGTCTCAGTCTTAGTGTAGTGCGGTGAGCTAGAGGTGGCCGATCTTTCAGAGATGGTGTGGAAGTACCAAGTGAGGGTGTGAGAAATGTGATAAGGTGATAGATGTGATCAACACTACGTCAAAGTAAA
>NC_051399.1:40920169-40922669 GCF_015228065.2 Penaeus monodon
TAATAATAATAATAATAATAATGATATAATAATATTATTATAATTATTATTATTGCTATAATTATTATAATTATTCTTATTGCTATAATAATTATTATTATCATTGTTATTATCATTGTTATTATTATCATTATTATTATTATTATCATTATCATTATCATTATCATTATCATTATCATTATCATTATCATTATCTTATTATTATTATTGTTATTATTACTATTACTATAATTATTATTGTAAGGAACCCTTTCATTCTGCAACTCTCCCCGCGAGCATCCTACAATATCTCTCGCTCCCACGGATTTGTCGCTCAATGGTCGCGTCTTCGTTCGTGTGCGGTTTTATGTCTTCTTTTTATTTTTACGTGTGTCTTTGCTTCATTTTGTGCTTTTGTTTTAGTCTGCCTGATTGTCGTTCTCTTTGTTCCTTTATACATACTTTCGTTTTTGCTGTGTCTGTTGTCTTTTACCAGTTCTTATTGGTTATGTTATTATTCCTAATCACTGTTTAAGATATTTCTTTTATTTACCTTTTTATCATAAGTTACTTACTTTGCTTGCTGAGTCATCATGAGGTGAAGGTACGACATCTTTTCAAGTGTCGTATTTATGGTCACCTAAATTATCTTTATTTTCTTTTATTTGTATTTTCTTCTATTAATTTTTGTTATGACAACCTTCCTGTTATTTTAAAACTGTAATCTGATTTTGTTTTTTTTTATCATTATTTTATGTGTCTGATGACGTCACCGAGTGTAAATATATGACCTAGTTTAATGCCAAATACAGTCAGTCTATAGCAGTCAGAGTGTATTTTTGCCCCTCTTTCTGACCCGAGAACACCGGATGACATTGCTCCAGCCGCACAAAGGAAAGTTAAGTCTTGAGAACCTGATATTTTTATTTTACTAGGAGCTGGACGTGGTCTCTGTTTCTTATAAGAAAACATGTTCATTTAGTGATGTCTTGCGATTTCATTTTGATGGTTTTACTTCTAGTTATTTCTGTCCCATCAGGACTTGGTTTTATTCTTGTGTTTGCTTTTACGCTTCTATGCTTTTGCTTACTCTTAGCCTTTGCCTTATTTTTTGTGTTTGTTTGTTTCTATTTTACGTTCCTTCGAGATGCACCTTCAGTGTTTCTACACTGTCGTGTTTTAAGAGATTTCTAAAAATATTATTTAAATGTCTTTTACCTAAGGATCATCTAGGACTCTCTCTTTTTTCAGTAGTTAATGCAAGCCTTTAGCTTAGCACTTCATTTTGAAATTGCTTTTATTTGTGCACGGCAGCTTCATAATAACCATAGGGCCCCTTCTTGTATTCTATTGTTTTCCTGGTTTTATATATTAGTATTTACATATGTTTTTTTTGTTGTTTGTTTAATTATTAATTTAAGTGAACATTAAGTGGATACACGCTGGAACTTGCCCCCAAGTAGTTCTCATGCAGCATTCCCCCCCCCCCCCCACGCTACCACACCTCCAGGGGGATCTGTACACGAGGGGATATTTCAGGTACAGACTTGTGTCCTTTACTTGCAAAAAGGGAAATGAGTCAATAGCGCGGGACCCGGGCCACGGATGCCCTTAGTTGATACACCACATTATTATTATTATTATCATCACTATTATTATTATTATTATTATTATTATTATTATCATTATTATTATTATTATTATTATTATTATTATTATTATTATTATTATTATTATTATTATTATTATTATTATTACTATTATTATCATTATCACTATTATTATTATCACTATTATTATTAATATAATAATAATAATTATTATTATTATTATTATTTTTTTATCATTATTATTATTGAAAGATGGAATAACGCAATACCGCATTGATATAGATATATAACAACACACCCTGACCACGACTCGAACCTAGGTCACTCCAGGTCTGAAACCGGAGGGCCAGTACTAAACCAACCATACCACACGACCCACTAAGAGGTGTGCAACTAGGATCTAACTAGCTCCATAGACGTTACCTATCTACTCATACGTGGGTAATGATTGCGAGCTTTTTATTATTATTACTATTATACATGAATAATGATAGCGAGGGTTTTATATTATTATCATCATCATCATTATTATTATTGTTATTTTTGATATTATTACAATTGCTATTATCATTATTATTATGGTTACCATTATTATTATTATTATTATTATTATTATTATTATTATTATTATTATTGTTATTATCATCACCATCATCACTATTATTACTATTTATGTAGTAGTTGTTGTTATCCTCATTATTATTATCATTAATATTATTATGATGATGATAATGATGATGATGATGATGATTATATATATATATATATATATATATATATATATATATAATATATATATATATATATATATATATATATATATATATTATATATATATATATATATATATATATATATATATATATATATATATATATATATATATATATATATATAATATATATTATATA
>NC_051399.1:40932669-40945169 GCF_015228065.2 Penaeus monodon
AATAAGTGCAGGATGATTCTCAGCTTGTTAATGTAGTAGGAAGTGGGCTTGTGTGAATGCATATATACACAAATCCGGTATCCCTCAATCAAATAAAAAAACATCAAAAATCAAAAGCAGAAATGCCTTAGTGACTCAAACTAACATGTAAACCACAGAAATTCTATTTATACCTTCCCCTCCCTCCTCCCCCCTGTTCCATCTCCCTCAATTGCGAGATTCCATACGTGTTTTTAATTCAATATTAACATGTTAACTCTTTCGTCCTCCCGCTGTCCTATCTGAGACTCGCCTCCAAACTCACAGGACTCTCCCCCTCCCCCTCCAGTTGTCCCTCCTACCCTTCCTCTCTCTCTCTCTCTCTCTCTCTCTCTCTCTCTCTCTCTCTCTCTCGCTCTCTCTCTTTCCTCCCTCTTTCCCTCTCTCTCTCTTTTCTCTCTCTTTTTCTCGTTTTATCCCTAGCACTACATTAAAGACACACATCCACAGTTACACAGGTGTGTGTTTGTGTTATTATCTGTTTATTTATCTACTCTTATCTATTTATCTGTCTGTCTGTCACTGTCTCTTTCTCTCTCTCTATCTCTCTCTCTCTCTCTCTCTCTCCTCTCTCTCTCTCTCTCTCTCTCTCTCTCTCTCTCTCTCTTCTCTCTCTCTCTCTCTCTCTATATATATATATATATATATATATATATATATATATATCTATATCTATATATAGTATGTTTTATATATATATGTATATATATATATATTATATATAATATATATATATATATTATAATATATATGTTATATATAATGTATGTCATATATATAACCATGCGCGGTTGTGTGTGTGTGTACGCGTGTTATTAAATACAAAATGCGCCCTGACCACCTAAAGACGAAAGTGAGCAACATTTATATATAAAAAATAGAAACGAAAAAAAGGTCCGACTAATTACAACTTTAAAAAAGTCAAATTAAAGTAATCCAAAGTAAATACTCTAATGAATTAATCTTGAGGAATAAATAAAGACGTTGCAATCTCCCTCTCCCCCACCTCATCTTTGGGATTGGAGATCTAATTAGTCACATATATATTTTTTACTCCTTACTTCCTCTCTAGTGAATATAGAAAGGAAGGGGTAAGCTTAGTACATGGTATGTAGCCAGAGGCTGACGTTTTTGATATACTATAGATTGAAGAGGACATAAACTAGACACACAAAACACACACACACCACACCCACACACTGTATTATATAATATATATATATATATATAATAATATATATATAAATATCTTATTATATATAATATATATATATAATATATATATATATATATATAGTATAGATATATACATATTACATCTATTATATATATATATATTATATATATATAATAATATATTATATATATTAGATATATATATAATATATATATATATATATATATATATATAAAACGCATTACACACCTACAACGAATAGTTTTCAGATTCGTATAGAACTGTCTTGTAAGAAATAAACATCTACGGATCGCCACGCCTCTTTTCAAAACTAAAAAGGAGTGTGAATGGTCCTCAGAACATATTAGCGGTAACATATAAGATTCATAAACATGCAGTTATTTCATGATCGTCAAAATTCTTCGTTATTTATAACAACATATTTTTTTCTTCAGAAAACTAACTACCTGCTAGTAGCGTACCACGACGACCGTTTCCCCCGTCAGCTCAGATATTTGCAAGCGATGCAAGGCCTCACCTCATAACAATATGATATGGATTCCGACGAACCAACTGCCAGTTCTCAGAACGAGTTGAAGTAATTCTTCAGGATACTGGTACATGCAGTATTATTATTATCATTATTATCATTTCTACTACTACTTACTATACTACTTAATACGACTACTACTACTACTATATTATTATTTATATTATTATTATATTCATTATTATTATTGCTATTATTTTTTTTCTCATTGTTTATTCTATCATTATCATCGTATCATTATCTACCATTTTAAAATTTATCAATACCTGCATGTGGACAGCGATGGCATTAACATCACAAGCCCCAGCATACCACACTGCCACTTCAAGAGTGAGAGCAAATATTTCCTCGTGCAGGGGACCATCGACCACCACCGCAGGGCAGGTGGAAGGGTAATGCCCTGTCGTTTAACATCTTAGAGGCAGGGGAGGCCTTTGAGGCAAACCGCCCGCCCCCCGCTCAGTCAGAATATCAGTGAAGACACGTCCGAATAGCTGGAATAAACAAGACGCTGGCTCTTAGATCATATGGTATCGTTTAACCAAGCACAGGGCTAGATCAGTCTTTTCCATACTTAGCTAAGTTAAAGGAGAGAAAAATCGAAATATTTGATGTTGTTGTATTTCATCGGTAATAGAGAGATAGCGAAAATAAGTAGATAAATATGAAAAATATGCATTTAATCATAATGAATATGAGTTGATTACCTCTCGTTTTCTATTGATTTACCTTATTTAATATCGCTGTTATTATTATCTTTATTCTTATTATGTCATTGTTATGATCATTTATTATGTTCATTATATTATTATTATTATTTTATTATTATTATTATTATTATTATTATTATTATTCATTATTATTATTACTTATAATAAATGATAATGAAATAATAATAATAAAATAAGACTTAATAATAATAATAATTATATTATTATTATTATATTACATGTTATTATCAGTAATAAGAACATTATCATTATATTGTTATTATTATAATTTTAATTCTCAATCATTATATTATATTGATACTAGTATTGTTATTATTATTATCATTATTATCATTATAACCATTATTTTTTATTATCATCATTATGATGATTATAAGTAATTGTAAACTATTGCTGTACATCATTCATCATAATCATCAGCACATCATTCATCATCATCATCACCATCATCATCCATCATCATCATCATCATCATCACCATCTCATCATCGTCATCATATCATCATCCTCACCATCATCATCATCATCATATCAGTATCATATTGTATCTTATCATCATAATCATATTATCATTTATCATTATTTCATGAGTTTCACACAATTTTAGGTGGTGGTCAATGGGGATAAATCAATATTCAGCGTCATCATTATTATATTATTATACCTCATGTATCTAATCATTATATATATGATTATCATTATTATACTATGATGTTATAAGTATTAACATTGCGTTCTCATTGCCTATTACGTTATCATTAGTATCATCATCATCAGTGTGATTATTAATCATTATTTGTTATTATCACATTATCATTATGACTATAATTAGCATTATTATCATATTATGATGATATTGTTATTATTGTTATTATTATTAGTATTATTGAGTATTATTATGATATTATGGTGATTATGTTATTATATTATCTATAGGATGATGTATATGAGTAGTATTTATAATAATAATAATATAATGTATGATGGATAATAATAATATAATAATAATAATAATAATAAAAATAATAATAATAATAATTACTGATTATTATTATCATTATTTCTTGTTATCAATTATTATCATTCCTTTATTATTATTTGATCAATTATTAGCATTATCTGTTTATTATTATTATCATTATAACATCGTCATTGTTATCATCATCATTATATTGTCATTATTATTATTATATTATTATTATTATTATTATTATCATTATTTATGTTATTATTATTATTATTATTATATCATTAGTATTACTACTATACTACTAGTACTACTACTACTATCTACTAATACTAATAATCATATAATAAATAACAATAATAATGATAATGATGATGATTACTACTACTACCTACTACTACTGCTACTACTAATAATGATAATACTCAAGATAATAATAATAATAACAACAACAGTAATAATACATAATAATAATACTATACTACTAAAAATGACAATAATAATAATAATAATAACAATAATGATAATGATAATAATAATAATGATAACAGTCTATCATTATTAAACAGTTATCATTATTACGTTATTGCTATCATAAATCATTATTATTATTATCATTATTGCTTAGCATTATTAACATTGTTATTATTGTTATTATCACTATTATATCATTATTATTAGATTATTATGATTATTATTATTATTATTATTATGTATATATTATTATATTATTATTATTATCATATCATATCATTATTATTTACATATCCTCATTATTTTATTATAATTATTATTGTTACCTTGTTATCATCATTATTATCATTATTTTCATTATTATGTAATTATTATTATTGTTATTATTATCATACTGTTATTAGCATTGTTACTATCATTATTAACATTATTATCATTATCAGTATTTTCATCATTGTCACCATCATCATCAATCATCTTATTAGTATTTTCTTATTATCATTATTATTATTATTATTACTATTATCATTATTATTATTATTATTATTATTATCGTTATTATCTTCATAATCATTATCATCATATATTATATCATCATGATTTATTTTTTATTGTTCGTTATTATTATGATTCTCATTATTATCTTATTACAATTTATTATTTATCAATTTACTGAAAAGTATGATAGCAATGTTAATATAATAATAATCATAATGATGGATATAAATGATGGTGACGATAATAAAATTACGATTAATTGTTATATAACTGATGATGATTTCATATGAAACATTATATATCATTATCATAATAGCAGTAATTATAATAATGATAATAATAGACCGTAATGATGTAATGATCAAAAAATAATAGTAATAATGATTAGGTGAATTATATGTTATGGTGCCGATTAAGTGAATTTTTTTTTTTATTATGGTGGCCGATTAGTGAATTATATGATTATGGTGCGGTATTAGTGATTTTTTTTATTATGGTGCCGATAGTGAATATTAGACTTGGTGCCGATTAGTGAATTATTAGACTATGGTTGCAGATTAGTGAATTATTAGACTATGGTGCCCGATTAGTGAATCATTATGATTATGATAACGAATAGTGAATTATTTGATTATAGTGACGATTAGTGAATTATTATGATTATGGTGCCGATTAGGAATTGCTTGATTATGGTGCTGATTAGTTGAATCATGTAATGATGGTGAGAATAGCGACTTTTTTGCGTGATGATGCCGATTATGTGAATTAATATGAAAAGGAGCCGATTAATGCTTTATTATGTGTCATTATAATCATTATGAATATCATTATGTATTATTATATCGGTTATTGATGGTCTGATTCAAATTAGTGCCGGATTATATGAGTTAATTATATTAGGTTAGTTTATAACGTTCATGATAATGTTTTTGTAGAGATAAAATGAGGCAGGGAATTCAACGTGAATATATGCACATTCTCGGTCGGGGATGTAAACATATGCGTTTCTACCAGTGTTCACAAACAAACAAAAACATTTCTTATAAATACTCAACAACGGACTTCAGGGGGTAAACGATAGCTTATAAAACACTCACACTGAACCCTCCCATACAACGGTAAGGCACGTGTACTGACTTATTAACAAGTATTCTTTACATATACCTTGGCAACAATGTTGTGGTAAACCATAACAATTACAAGTAATAAGAATCACACACACACAAACGCACACACAAATGCACACACACACACACACACACACACACACACACACACACACACACACACACACACACACAAACAAACACACACACACACAGGCGATACAACGCGTGATACTTGGGCTGCGAGGCAGGTGGCAGGTAATTTGATTTCTTTTATTAAATTGTCCAGTGATCGAATTAATTTTTGTTCGTAAACACCCGGCCGTAGGTGTGTCAAAAATAGAAATAACACGTTAGAAATAACTCTCACTCTTTTTCTCTTTTCTTTCCTCTCTTTTTTCCTCTATTTCTTCTTGTCTGTACGTTACTTTTTGGACTTTTTTTTCCTTCGTGGGGAAAGGGCGGGAGAGGTGGGGAGTGGGGAGGGTAGGGAGGGGAGGGGGTCTCGTTAACGGGTCTAAAAGTCCGTTTCCAAAACAGAAACGTAAATAAAGACAAAGTGTTAAAGAAAAATAAATTTCACCCAATCGTGTTTTCCCCTCAGGTTATTTTCGAATGAATATTCTCTGTGGGCGGAGAAAAAAAGTAAATCAAGGAATTCATTTTGGGTTATTTTTTGTCTTCAAAAGGAAAAATAAATATTCCCACCTCTTTCCCGGTACAGAGGTTCGTTCCATGACATCCGACACACACAGACACGAGCACACGGATACACACTTACATAAACACAAATAAACATAAACACAAATGGAAGGCAAACACACACACGAACAAAAATGCACACACGAAAGCTCTCACGTACTACCACACACACATATATAGACACAGCTGTAAGCAAAAAAAAAAAAACACAAACACAATCAGTTTTTCATAGACAACACATCTACTGAAGAGACATGATATCATTCAGCCTGTATTGTCGGTAAGGCTGTTGCCATCGCGACCAACTTTATTTTTCTAGTTCTACTTACTGCAACTTTCAAAAGTCATTGGTTTGCTGTTTTACAGAAATTCCCTGACGAACAAAGATATACTAGTTGCAAATACAAGAAATTCCCATAAAGGTGTTCTTTGTATTTCAATACGTACTTCACTCTTGTGACTTTTTACAGAACATAAAACAATGATAATAACAACAACAACAATAATAATAACAACAACAATAATAATAATAACATTTAAGTTTGATCCGGGAGCCGTGTGTTATTTGCGTTTTTTTATTACACTGTGCCAACAGTCTTCAGTGCCCGACATTTCATAGCAGACGATCGATATTGCAAACTGACCAATTGTTTGGTTACTCATAGTTAGTGGTCTTTGTGTGATGACTTGAACTGGATGTTACTGCAAAATGTCTGTTTTATTCTGGAGTATCGCAAACTGACTATAGGTTTTAGGAATCGTTGTTAGCGGCACTTTGTTAATGCTTTCTGTAGATTGTAATTATCACTGGAAAGTATAGTGTCAGAACTGTTACAGTCGGATTGTAAATTGTGATCATTACTAACTATTTCCTGTTATCTCTTACAGAATAAAGAACCAACGTAATTTACAGGAAGTGGCGTAGGTCAGTAGCAGAGCGCTGGCTTTGCAATTGCGAGGCTTTGAGTTTGCGTTGGCCAATCCCTCCTAGTCAACGCAACCGTCAGTGACTATTGGCGTCAACTGTGGTCGGAATGGGGCGGAGAGGAACTGGCCACCCTGCCACAGCATCCCGTGGCATGGCCCTTTACTATTGTGTTGATACTATGGTAGATATTACTCGTCCTGAGTATGACGTTAAACTGCAACCGGCTATGGAGTTTCGACGTGGGATAATGAGGTTACCCATAGCTATCTCCAGGCCACCCTTGAGCAAGGTGTAGTGCCTGTGAGCTCTCCCCGAGACTATAGAATACCAGGTTGGCATCTGGCGGGGGCTAGTCTGTCTCACGGGTAGGGGGGACTCTTTAGCTTTAATTGGCAAACCCCTCTTGCTGCCTTGCAGGTTAAGCCTCTTAAGGCAAAGACTACTGGAGACAACCAAGAACGAAAAACCGTGGAAGAGAATTGGAGCCCTCACCACGTATTACCTAAGTATAATCATGAAGAGTAAATTCATGATCGCTGTCACAAGACAGGCACCAAGATGAGATAAGCTATCTTCCACAACTATAGTAGAAAAATACACAATGCACAAACTAGATTTATCGGAACTGATTTCGAAACAGTTTCGAAATCCTCCTGGATTCCATCTTCAAGTTTGTACATTGTGATTTTTTTCTACCATTATTATTGTTATTATTGTTATTATTATTATTATTATTATTATTATTATTATTATTATTATTATTATTATTATTATTATTATTATTATTATTATTATTATTATTATTATTATTATTATTATTATCCTTATCATCCTTATCGGGAAAGCAACTTATCTTGAGAGAGAAACAAATGAACTTTCGAAAAAACCTACACCTAAGCTTTAATCTCGGCAACACAGCCCGAACATGGCGTGATTAATCGTCCGCGAGTCGAGGTACGATTTCATTGCTAACTGTATTTGGCATTGGTATGGATCGGTGCCTTTGTCCAAGAAGACGGATTTTCGACTCAATTCTCGAGAAATTGCACCTGTTGGCACTACACATTTCGATACGGCCTAGAAACACTCCATGCCTCAACCGCTGCGCTCGGAGGTTGCTATGGAAACGTTGAGATTTGATGGGGGTTTGTAGCTGACTGGCGTTTAAAGGAAATTGTTTCGTATATATATATATATATAATAATATATATAGATATAGATATATATAAATACATATATATTATATATGTATATATATGTATCATTATATGTTGTATATATATAATATTTATATATATAATATATATATATCTATATATATATATATATATATATATATATAATCTATCAGTAGAATAATCATCATATGGGTATAAAGGTTTCGATTAAAATTAGTATCTTGATTGCTTTCTGCGAGTAAACAATTTTACATCTACAATGTGCTTGGCTTCAGCACACGTGTGACCATTTTACTTGCAAAACACACGAACATAAACAATCTCATATTGACTCAGGAACAAGATCAGCAGTGTCGCATCTATTTGCTCACCAACCCACACATAAATCCATATGCGATAAATACACAGACATTTTATACGGACATATTTGCAGATCACAATACCCGAAGCCTGACCACCGTGGAGGTATAGCAAGAACAGAAATTCCCATTCACACTCTATTTTCCTCGACACGAGAACCTCCCCGTTCAAATGTTTGTTGTGCAGTGTGTTCGCACGTCCACCGCAGAGTTCTCTCAACCCTATTTTTCTTGCTTTTCTTTTTGCTCCTTCCTTCTTTTTTTTTATATCTTAAAAAAACTTCTCTTGAGTTGCTCTTTGTGCTGTCGATGTCAACATGTTGCAATCGAGTGGTTTGGAGAAAACTTTCTTTGAGGTCAGTGAAGAAAAATCGGAAAGGGAAGATGAAGTGGACGAATGAAAATGGAAAGCAAAATCTACCAGAAACGTTTGTTGATGTTGCTAACGAGTGCGTGGGGACCGGTTTTTGGTCTCGCAGCGGACCGGCGTCGTTGGCTTTTATCCTGATATCTCTGGTTGTCTCTTGAACTCTGCCGGTCGGTCGGCCTGGCTCTCTTTCCCTCCCTCTCTCCCTTTTTTTTTTCTCAGCCTCGCACTTTCGCTCTCCCCTTTCTTCCCTTTTCGCCAACCCCGCTTCCCTCTGTTCCTCTCCCTCTCCCTCTCCTGGCCGCTTTCCCTTCCTTCTTTTCTATTCCCTTCTGCTTCCCTTTACCCTCTCCCCCTTCCTCCTGCTTCCCCTTTCTCCCTTTTCTTTCTGGCTCCCCTTTCTCTCTCCTTCTTCCTCTCTCTTCCCCAGAGCGAGTACCAAACACCACCGCTTCCTAAATATGATAATCAGTGTTTGATCAACTAATTAACCAAAACAATCATTCGGGAGGAAGGGGTACGAGGGCATAACCGAGAGACGCACAAACACAAACAAATAAGTCAAGGAGGGAGAAATACGGAGGAAAACAAAAGGCAAAGCGACGAAGAGCCAGAAATATAAATAATTCAAGGAGAGAAAAATACGGAGGGGGGAAAAAACAGGGAGACAGAAATTCGGCCGCAATTCAAGTTCTGTTTTCGATTCCGTTTCCGACCTGCTGTTTACGGACAAAAATTAATTTGGCGACCGTCCACTTTAATAAAGGAAATCAAATTACCTGCCACCTGAGCTGTAGCGCAAATATTACGATATATATCAGCCATGTGGACGTGTGAGCGGGAGCCTGTGAGCGTGTGTGTGATTGTGTGCGTACCCTTAGTTATTTCTGTTGCCCCACTGGGGTGGGGGGCTTTTTTTGGGGGCGCGCGTCGTGGGGGGAGGATGGGGGGGCTTTTCGGTGGGGGGGCTTGTCTATTTATTCATGTACTTATATTTCACTGTTGGAATCACCCAGAAACTTGATTGTTCGTGAAGTCGAATCTTTTGGCTGCGTGCATGTGCATGCGTTATATGTGGGCGTATATGTGTTCATGTACCTGATCACACACACACACACACACACACACGCACACACACACATGCACACAGGCAAAAATGGATCAACAGATGTTCTATATGTGTGTGTGTGTGTGTGTGTGTGTGTGTGTGTGTGTGTGTAAATTATATCACTATATATATATATATATATATATATATATATATATTATATATATATATACTATATATATATATATATATATATCTATATATTATACCATACAATATATATATATATATATATATATATTATATAATAATATATATATATATATCATATATATATGTATATAATATATATATATATATATATTTATATATATATATATATATCTATATATATATATATATATATTGTTGTGTGTGAGTGTGTGTGTGTATGTATGTAATGTGTGTATGTATGTATGTTTCTCTCTCTCGTCTCTTTCTCTCTCTCTCTCTCTCTCTCTCTCTCTCTCTCTCTTCCCCCCCCTCTCTCTCTCTCTCTCTCTCTCTCTCTCTCTCTCTCTCTCTCTCTCTCTCTATATATATATATATATATATATAATAAGATATATATATATTATATGTATGTATATATATTATTATATATAATATATATATATATTATATATATTGTTATATATATATATATACATATATATATATATATATATATAATATATATATATATTATACTATATATATATAGAGAGAGAGAGAGAGAGAGAGAGGGGCATATATACATATATAATATATACATTATTTATATTATATATCCCATATATATATATATATATATATTATTATATATATATATATTAGATATAATATATAAATACCCAAAACCACACAAACACACGCGCCCTCGCGCGCGCGCATATGTATATAGATGTATATATATAAGTGTGTGTGTGTGTGTGTGCGTGCGTGCGTGCGTACGTGTGTGTTTGTCTACATACATACATACATACATACATACATACATACATACATACATACATACATACATACATACATATTTTGTATATTCTTATATCACTGCTTCCGAGTAGACATGCATAAGCGAGGGCCTCCAACTGCGCCATCTCTTAATCAAGCAGAAAAACAAGAAGCAAAGTCGTTCTCAGCCGATAAGGTCGATCGACATCCAATCACACAGCAGTCCGCAGGTGCATCTCCCGCACACACGCACGGGAAAAATCTCATCTGACTTTCTTCCACTGTATGAATTCCACTTCCGATAGACTGGCAGCTGGGCGGGGGTGGGTGGGGTGGGGTGGGTTGAGTTGGGGTGGGGTAGGGTGGGAGCGAACCGCCTGAGTGGGCTAAGTTGAGGGTTTCGCGTCTGTATGTTCCTTGGTAGGTCGTGCTACCTATGTTATCTAATTTAACCCACCCTAGCAAAGCCTTGTGTTACGTAGCTTTACCCAAGGTCAATATAAGGGTTTTGGGGAGTTTGTCTTAGCCTAAACTAGCCTAATGTAACCTAATGACTAAGGGACCTTGAGTTGACCCTCCGTTACTGCAGCTGCAAATGATATGCAGAATACATAGCAAAGGCGCTAAGCTCCCATATTCATGGGAACTACACTATAGTAATGCACGCAGGTCACTGAAGAAAAGGTTTATAGTGAAATGTAATATCTAAATGTAATGATGAAGATTTAGGCATACATTTGTTTAAATGAAATTTAGTTTTCATATCGGAGATTAACATTATCCAACTACTAGATATGGAGAGATAGACGATGGAAATAATTCAGTTGTTGTAAGACAGTTCACAAAAGAGAGAAAGAGAGAGAGAGAGAGAGAGGACGACCGAGGGAGAAAGGAAAGAGAAGAGAAGATGAGAGCGAGAGAGAGACGTTCAGAGAGAGAGAGAGAAGAGAGAGAGAGAGAGAGACGAGGAGAGATAGATAGATAGATAGATAGATAGATAGATAGATAGATAGAGATAGAGAGAGAGAGAGAGAGAGAGAGAGAGAGAAACATAATGCTTCTGTATGTCTATCTCTGGAACTATGCCAGTCGGTTGTCTATCCTTCCCCGTCTCTCTGTTTTCATCCCCCCACCTCCCTCCCTCTTCCTATCCCTCTCACATTCTCTTCCTCTCCCTCTTGCGTTTTCTCTTTCTCCCTTTTCTCTCACTCTCCCTATAAGCTAAAGTACAAGATACTTAACTTTTTAACTATAGTTTGGCCAAGCGTATTTTGATCAAAAAGTTAGGGACGTTATGTTCTGCGGGTTTGTATTTCTTAACTGTCACATAAAAGTAAAACAAAATTCGTAAATGACTGGAATGAAGAAGGTGATTATGCAAAAAAGGAGCTTCATCAAAGGTCG
>NC_051399.1:40967669-40970169 GCF_015228065.2 Penaeus monodon
CTCTCTCTCTCTCTCTCTCTCTCTCTCTCTCTCCTCCTCCCTCTCTTTTTCTCACTCTCTCCCCCTCCCCTTCTCTTTCCCCCTTCTCTCTCCCTTTCAAATCCATTAATCTATCATATGCCTATCACCCTTTTTCCCTCTCTCTCCAACCTTTCAGCAATATCAACATCCCCCTCTTTTGTCCTCAACCTCTCTCTTTGCTGTAGGAAAATGCACAATCTCAATCTCTCTCGTTTACAGTCTGAAAGGTTATGGACATTACACAGTGATTAACGAGATCAGGAACTCTGGTTGTGCAGCGTTAATTCTTCGATTTTTTTTTTCTTTTTCTCTCTTTTTATTGGAGTAGGTGTTGGAGGGGAGGAAGAAGCGGAGGAAAAGGAAGAGGAAAGAGAACGAGGAGAGAGGAAGGGAGAGAGTGAGGAGAGAAAGGGAGGGGGTGGAAGGGTGTGTGTATTGCAAAGAAATAAAAAAAAAAAATACATATATATATATTTTATATAAAAAAGTTTATAATTTATTTTTCTCTCCTCTGTTCACATTTCTTTCTCGTTTTGGCTTGGTAATGATTTCTTCCCTTTTAGATTATAATAAAAAAATGATTTTTTTTGTACATTCAGATCATAAAAAAAAAAAAACATCAAGAGCTGGTCATGATTTTTTCTATTTTTTTTTTTGATATGTCACCGTATCAATTAACATTATTTTCGCATACTGGAATTCACTTCCGTATCTCAGTGAAAGGGGATCATAAAAAATATGATTTGTCGAGGGATTTTATTAATGGAATCAATAGCAGCTCACTCACTAATCCATCACTGATGTGTGATTCAGTGAATAGCGGTTTAAATGAATATTTTATGCCTGATAAAAAGTAAGGGATTTTTTTTTTAAATCGTATATATGTATATTTCGGCCTACCCGCATAGACTTACAAGCATAAAGGCAAATACATGTACTACACACACTCATGCACAAGAATATCTACAAAAACACATGAAGAAACACATTTACAAGCAGATACAAGCATCAACTCACGGGAAAATACTTTTTCACATATACACACACACACACACACACACACATGCACACACTTCCAGAAACACATACACACACAACCACACATGCCCACACTTGCAGAAAAAACACACACACTCAGATATACACACACTTATAGACACACCCACACACACACACACACACACAAGCCATAGAGAAAACCTGGACCACCAAGTTAAGTCGTGCGTCCTAAGTTTTAGCTAGAAACCAACAATAATAACGGAATAATGAAAATTAAACTACAAAAAGGCGAAAACAAAACTTTTATAATATTAGAGTATATCTTAATATTTGTATATCATGTGAAATGCATAACAGAGGCCCTGCAACTTTTAAAGAATATTCCAGGAGTGATTTTACTTTAATCCCTCTGATTATTCAGATGTTTGCTCTAAAAAAAAACTTTTCTTTCTTGTTTTAGCAAACGTCAGGTACACAGATATTATTATAATTTAGAAATAGTGCCAATATGATCAGCAGTAAGTCACAACAAAGAGTCTTGGCGATTTGGCACTAAGGTTTATCTGGCACGCAGTTACTATTTAGTGCCTTCTCTTAAATCCCGATAACTGCTTCTTCAATAAATCTTGCACTAGTTATGTGTACAGTTTATATGTATACGTAAACAGATATAAAGACAGGAGCGGCCTCGCTTGACGAGGAACATTTATAGGGTAATTTTTGATAGCTGTTTATTACGCCATCAAAGACAGACTTCATAAATTAAAAAATGAGTTAGATGCAATGTCAAATTTGTAACAATAGCGATGTCAAAATGTGTATGGGGTTGTCGATATCTTCGGGGAGGCGGGGTTTATATATAAGTGCTAGGATTAGTGTGCGCATGTGTGTTTTCAAACACGCATGTATATGTGTACCTACTGTAGCTATCTACCTATCTTTCTCTCTCTCTGTTCATCCGTCTCTCTCTCTCTGTCTATCTAGACATTTGTCAGTTTGTCTAGCTATCTATTTAATTAACAATTCATTTGACTACCTATCTTTTTGTCTATCTGTCTCTCTAGCTATCCATCAATAAATCCTATTTATCTACCTACCTACCTCCCTATCAATCTATCCATCTATCTACTCTCTCTCTCTCTCTCTCTCTCTCTCTCTCTCTCTCTCTCTCTCTCTCTCTCTCTCTATCTATCTATCTATCTATCTATCTATCTCTCTCACACACACACACACACGCCCACACATACATACACATACATACACGACATATACATGATGCAACCTACCCACTGAAGATGCGTGGGCTGATACCAATCTACATAAGGCAGGAGAAGCATAACGGAAGGGAGGGGCGTGGCTTAACTTGACGTTGGTTCATATATTGCCACTCTATTTATATTTATAAATAGCGCGAGAGTCGAACCTATCCGCGCTCTCGGGATGAAATATCTCTCTTGATTGTGAACTTTTTTTTTGCTGT
>NC_051399.1:40995169-40997669 GCF_015228065.2 Penaeus monodon
CCTTTTCTTCTCGTCTTTTATTCTTCATCATCATTTTTATCAGTTCCTTGTCTTTCATCTTTCTCTACGCTCATCCCGAACGTCTTCTCCTTTTCCTGTGTACGTATTTCTTTCTCTCGCTGCTGATCTTCCCTCCGTTTCTCTCCTCGCTTTCTCTTTGTTTCGTTCATACCCTTCTCTTGTTTCTCCTTCCCTCCAGTCCTTCTCCATCTGCCTCGTCTCTCCAAACTCTCTTCGCTTTCCTCTCGCCATTCTACATCTTATTTTCCCCCCTCTAACTCCCCCCCCCCTTTCTCCTCTTCATTCTGTCTGTTCCTTTCATTTTCCACTAGCTCCTCGGTTTCTTCACTTTTTTTCACTCCTCCTGTTCCTCTCTTCTATTCTTCCTTCCCACTTCTCCTGTTTCTCCCTTTCCCTCCCCCAATTTCATTCTTTCCCTCTCCCCCTCTTCCATCTCCCTCCCCATCCCATTCCCTCCCCCATCCCACTCTCCCAGTTTCACTCTGCTCCTCCTCCTCTCTTTTCCTACAGTTTTCTTTCCTCCTCTTCCTTCCCCCTCTGCCTGTTTCCCTCTTCCCCTCCCCCTTCCCACTCTCACAAATTCCTCCTTCCCCTCCCCCCTACCCTGTTTTTCCCATTCCCTCCCTCTTTCCACTCCCTGAACTTCATCCCACCACTCCTCCCTACTCCACCAGAATATTTTCCCCTTTTCCTTCACTCTCTGCTTCTTTCCCTTTTTCCCACCTCCTTCCCCTCCCCTTCCCTTTCCCCCTCCCCCTGTTCTCCTATTCGCTCCTCATCTTATTCTCTCCACGCCCGAGTCGAGGGCGGTGTTTACAACCGCTACAAATATTGATGTTGAGTTGCCTCTTCCCCTCGAGATAACGAAGGGTATTATCTGTTCCCTTCCTTCCTTTCTTCGCTGCTTGTTAGCGTCCCCTTCTCCAATTCCATGCTTCGTTTGTTTACCTCTTCCATTTCCATATTATTATCATTCTCTTCAGTGCACCCTTTCCTTTTCCTTTGAAATTTGTTTTTGATTTTTTTTTCCGCATGGATATTTTTCCATCTTTATTTGTTTATCCACTTTAAAAACATCTCTTGTCTGATTGTCTCTATCGTTGTCTCCCCTTGTTTCTCCCCTCTCTCTCTCTCTCTGCCATCATCTTTCTTGCTCACTCTTTCATTCTCCCTCCCTCTCTTCATCTCTCTCCCCTCTCTCTCTCTCTCACCCCCTCGATTTCTCTTTTACTCCCTATCTGCATCTCTCTCTCTCTCTCTCTCTCTCTCTCTCTCTCTCTCTCTCTCTCTCTCTCTCTCTCTCTCTCTCTCTCTCTCTTTCTCTCTTTCTCTCTCTCTCTCACTTCCCCCCCCCTCTCTCTCTCTCTGTCAGTCTCTGTTTGTCTGTCTGTCAACCTTCTGCCACTCACGTGCGGAGTCCCCCAGGGGCTAGAATGGGCCGCCTGTGCTTCCTTTTCATGATTAACGACGCTCGCCTGGACGCCGAGCATCGCTGGACATACGTGGATGACTCGACCATCGCCGCCGCCATTGACAGTTCCTGCCCTGACCACTCCTCCATGCAGCGCACCCTCGACAACCTCTTGGCCGCAAACCACGTTACCGTCAGAAGTCGGTCGTGATGCAGTTCGACTTCTCCACGAGCCCCGTCCCCGCGCCCATCCTCACGCTGGACATCCACCCAGTCGACTGAGTCCACTCCACTAAGCTGCTCGGCGTTACCGTGATGTCCCACTTCCGGAGCTTCTAAATATCTACAGGCTATTCATCCTTCCTAAACTGACTTCCGCCTCCCCCGCCTGCCCCCCCCCCCCCGCCACCCAACTCACCGCCACCCAGCAGCTACATCTCAAGAGGGTGCAAAAAAGGCAGCAGGAATCATTCCCCCTCGCCACTCACTACACCACATAACGCGCCGCTATCGGGACCCGCAGCGCAATACCCACTCGAGTCCGACTCATCAACGAACACATAGTCAATGACCTCCCGCCCCCAACAGCTCTTCTCACAGCACTAGTCTGCAATAACTAGTCCAGCACTCTTACTGCACTTTGTTATTTCATATTTACTTAATTTTGTTGTTATGTTGTTTATAGCTTGTTAGTTTATTAGTTGTTTAAATGTGTTTATATATGTGTGGTTTATCACCAATCTCTTTTTCTATGCATATGGTTAGCCGCTGGCTGCATGAGCATTAATGAACCGTTGATTATTATCATTATTATTATTATTATTATTATTATTATTATTATTAAACTCACACAGACACACACACATATACACATACACATACACATACACATACACATACACATACACATGCACATACACACACACATGCACACACACACACACACACACACACACACACACACACACACACACACACACACACACACACACACACACACACACACACACACACACACGCACACTATATATATATATATATATATATATATATATATATATATATATA
>NC_051399.1:41045169-41047669 GCF_015228065.2 Penaeus monodon
TTATGTATTATATATATATATATATATATATATATATATATATATATATATATATATATATATATATATATATATATATATATATATATATATATATATACATTCATATATATATACATATATATATATATACACACAGATGGATAGAGAGATTTATAAAAGGATAAATAGATAGCCAAATAAATCACAAATATAGGTAGACATAAATTAAATATAGGGAGACGGGAAGACAGACTTGCCGAAAGTGAGAGAAGAAAACGACACAGAAAGAAAACACAACACGAAAACATGGTCTAGAAAATGATTTGTCACAGCAAAGCGTATTGTACAAAGCTGCACAAAAGTCAAATATGAGGTCAGCTTTAATCCTCAGAGACACTAAATGATACATAAAACATAAGATATTGGATGCCGATCTTTGAAGTCATCAGATAATGTAAAACATGAAAAGAGAACAATATAGTATTTTTCCTTTTTTTCAGGAGACAATTTCATCAGGCATAAGTAACTGTCCATGTACATTTGTTTTATTTTCCTAATTCTCTATCATTTTCCCCTCGATTCACCTTATTCAATGCATTATTTAATTAGAATTAAAAGAAAATTCCGAATACTTCACAATAAACCTTTTTTCCTTGTTTTCTTAACTATTTTCACCACCATTATTATATCTAATTCTTTCAATGTCAAATTTACTTCTCGGCCAATTATCGTGTTTACGTTAATTTTGCAACTATATTTATCCTTACAAAGGATTGATTTTTAATTCTCAAGATTGCAGTTGCTACTAATATCACTAATATCATCACTAATATTATTTCACAAGCATTTTAATATTCAGTGTCATCACCATTATTATGAATATAACTTATCACCACAGTAATTATTGTAATTTTCATTATCACTATTTGTATTATCATCGTCAATTTTGTCACCATTATTATTATTATCATTATCATTGTCATCACAATTATTATCATTTTAATTTTCAATATTTCCGTCAAATCTTATCATTGTTGTCAGTATTACAATTTTCATTATTGTTGATATTATCATCAGTAGTAAGATCATTATTTTAACTATTACTATAATCATAATTATTATTGTTGTTATTGTTATTACTGTCATTAATATTATCATTATTATTATTGTTATTATTAGTATTATTACCATTAATAAAATTCTTATTATTATTATTACTATTGTCATCATCATCATCATCATTATCATTATTTTCATTATTTTTGTTATTATCATTATTATTATCATTCATAATATTATTACCATTGTTATTATCATTATCACGATCGCTACAAAACAAAGTTCCTACTGACATACAAAGTTTTGAGTTTTTCACATAAAAAAATCAATAGAGTACCATGAAAATACTTAATATGCTGGTATGGCTTTTAATTACAAGCAAAACATTGCGGAAGCTTATTACTTGTTATAGTGAATGAAGTATATCAACAAATCAAGATAAACAACATGTTCTTCGATATTTTTGAGCTTGTAAGGTTATATCATAGGCGCACAGTATGATTTTGAAGACATCAATACATCGTCATAGAACTCAGACACGTTGGAAAGTTTTACCATGTCGTTCCAGCGACCGTCATGATTGACCAAATCTTACCCATACTGAGTAAATATGTATTTGATGTACTGCTAAAAAGGCACAGAAACATTTTATGCACCTTAACAATAAAAGTTTTATCAAGAAAATTACGATGCAATTATAATTAATGAAAATATAAATCTCTATCCGAAACAACGTGAAATATATCTGAAAAACATCGCGCTCTGATTGGCTGGCCGGAGTGTATCAAACCGTATCAAGTTGAAGACATACACTTTGATACAAACGGAAAAGATGATTCAACAGGTTCCAATAATGTACGCGTAAATTGCAAACATGCATCAAAGTGTATCAAAGTGTTAGGAGTTTCGGAGATATTACGAAAAAGACCTTAAGTTTAGCTATGTATATGAAGCATAATTATAACAAAGGAAAAAAGGTTGAAACAGTATATTTCGCGCTGTTTTTGGCGATATTTATAATGTTCGTGACGTCATGAACTACGTTACAAATTATACATCTTTCGAATTTATGAAACTGGAGGCTTTATCTTACAGGGTAAAACATATATTTTTAAAGTATCATAAAAGATAAGAAAATAATCCCAAGTTGAAATAAAATCTAAAATATCGACCCAAAAATAAAGAAAAAGAAAACAGGAGCGAGCGAGCGAAGTCCTTGCGATCCCCACAGAAGGGAATCGAGTGATGCTCTTGAAAGCCTGAGATGAGGTGGACTGGGACGCCACCTTGCATTATCATTTTCATTATCATTATTATTATTACATTTAAGATTATTATTACCATCATCGTAATCAGTAATAATGGAAGTAGGATTATTGTTGTTGTTATTATTATTACTCTTTTCCATAAAGTTTCTGTTGTTTTTCTCATTATTAGTATTACTTTTATGATTATTGTT
>NC_051399.1:41055169-41060169 GCF_015228065.2 Penaeus monodon
CTACCTCCTCGCTCTCGTTGTTCTCCTCACCTTCCACTCCTTCATCCTCATCTTCTACCTCATTCGTCTCATCCACAAGTTTTTTTTTCTTTTTTGATAACCGTCTGTTCTATATTTTTATCGCTTTCTTCTTCTGCTCCTGATTCTTTTCCTACGCACTTTTTTTTCACTACCATCTGTCTTTTCCTCTTTTCTTTTTATTGCTTCTTCTACCACCTCTCTTTATCTCGTCTTTTTCTTTCTAACCCTCTCAATTTTCTTTCTCTATCCCATTTCTCTCTCTCTCTTTCTCTAGGCCTCCCTTTCTTTTTTTTTTTCTATACCGCTGTTTCTTCTCTTTCTCTGTTACCTTTCTCTCATTCTTTATCTCTACCTCCTTTCCTTCTCTACCACACCCTCTCCCCTCTTACCTCTCTTCTCCCTCTCTTTCTCTCTACCTTCCTCTCCTTTTCTCCCTCTTCCCCCTCTTTCACTCTCCCATCCCTCTTTTGGCTTCATCCTTTAGCCTCGTATTCTATCTTTGCATAAATCTCTCTCTCTCTCTTTTTAGTGTATCTGCATTTTTTAAAAAAGAATTTCCCTCTGCATTCTTTATCTATTTTCACTCTTTTTTTTCATTCTTTATTCTCCTTCATTCTCTAAAGCCCTTGTTCCTCTTCAGTTTTCTTTCCCTTTCGATTTTTTTTATTCGTTTTTTTCCTGTTGTCAGTGTTTTCCTCATAATTGGAGAACTATTATCATCCGATTTTTTTTTCTAATGATAATCATGTGTTATTACTATGGATATTAATATTACTATCATCATCATCTTCAGCAGCAATTAGAGCAACATTAATATTTATGGTTATCATCAAAAGTATTATTATTAATATCAACATTCCTATCATTGTTATCCACTATTATTATTATAATAATAATTATTATTATTATCATTATTATTATTATTATTATTATTATTATTATTATATTATTATCATCATCATTATTATTATCATTATTGTTATTATTATTATTATTATTATTATTATTATCATTATTATTATTATTATTATTATTATTATTATTAATATTGTTATCATTATTATTATTATTATTATTATTATTATTATTATTATTATTATTATTATTATCATTATTATTATCATTATTATCATCAATTTTATCATTATCATAATTATTGTTATCACTATCATTGTAATGAAAAAATTATTATTGTTATGATCATTATCATTGCTGGGTCTAATATTTTATTATCATCATTACTATTATTTTCTACTACGTTAATATTATTATAATTATTGTTATTGTTATCCTTATTACAAATGTTATCATTGTTACTATTGCTATTGTTAATACTAATATTCTCATAATATTTTGATGTATAATATTAGCATTATTTTTCGATATTATTATAATCATTATTATTATTATTATTATTATTATTATTATTATTATTATTATTATAATTATTATTATTATTATTATTATTATTATTATTATTATTATTATTATTATTATTATTGTTATTATTACTATCATTGTTATAATTATCATTATTATTATCATTATCATCATTATCATTATCAATATAATTATTTACCATTATTAGTATTATTATCATTATTATTATTACTATTAATACCATTATCATTATTATCATTATCGTTATTATCGTTACCTTAATTATTAGAATAAATGTTACTATCATCATTAATAGTAGAAAAATCCACAATCAATAAACAAGACAACGGTTGAGAAATTCTCCTGAATTCATCTTCAGATCATTGTTATTGTTATTATTATAATTATCATTATTATCATTATTATCATTATTATTGTTATATTATTATTATTATTATTATTATTATTATTATTATTATTATTATTATTATCATTATCCTTATTATTATTATTATCATTATCCTTATTATTATTATTATCATTATCCTTATTATTATTATTATTATTATTATTATCAAAATTATCAATTTCATTATTATTTTAGTATAATTATCATCATTATTAGTATTATTTCTACTGTTAGCACAACTATTATTATCATATTATTAGTAATTGTAGTAGTGATAGTTGTATTCTTTTATTATTAGTAGTAACAGTAGTAGGAGTAATAGTAGTAGTCGTAGTAGTAGGAACATAATAATAGTAAGAGTTGTAGCAGCAGTCGTAATAGTAGGCTGATAGCAGTAGTAGCAATAGTAGTAGCAGTGTTATTATTATTATCATTACACTATTATTACTATTACTGTTATCATTAATGACTGTCATTCTCATCATCATTGTTATTTTCATCGTCTTTATCATTTGTTGTTACTTTTATTTCTTGTCAAATTTTACTGGTAGTAGTGTTATCATTATTATCATTATTTTTTATGACACTGGACATTAATCATAACGTAATTATCCCCACCTTCCTTATTAATAGAAATCTTAAATGCGATATTACGGATAAAGAATACATCTGCAAACACATAGACACCTCACCCCCCCCCCACACACACACAGACAAACACACACACACACACACATACACACACCACACACACACACACACACACACACACACACACACACACATGGTCTACCCGGCCAGGAAGTCGTGGGCGGTGCACCTATATAAGCATGTAGGAAGCCGAAGACATATGTAGCATGGACGCTTTAGAAAACGTTTGGGCCAAATTTATTACAAACTAAAGTCTTGGTATCGCTCTCCCCTCCCCCCTCATTCCCTCTTCCCTCTCTTAACTCCCCTCTCCTCTCATTTCCTCCTCACTCTCTTTACTTCCCTCACCCTTTATTCCCTTCTCCCTCTCTTAACTCCCCTTTCCCCTCTCTTTGCTCCTATCTCTCTCATTCCCTCCTCCCTCTCTTAATTCTCTCTCCTCTCATTCCCTCCTCCCTCTCTTAATTCTCTCTCTTCTCATTCCCTCTTCCCTCTCTTAACTCCCCTCTCCCTTCATTTCCTCCCCCCCCCTCATTCCCTCTTTTAACTCCCTCTCCCCTCATTCCCTCCCCCACTCTTTCCCTCCTCCCTCTCTTAACTCCCCTATTCCCTCATTTCCCCTCTCTTAACTCTCCTTTCCCCTTGCTCCCATCTCCCCTCATTTCCTCCCCCCTCATTCTCTATCCCTCTCCCCTCATTCCCTCTCAAATCTCTTTGCTCTCCTCTCCCCTCATTATCTCCTTTTCCCTCTCTCTTCTCTTTCCCCCTCTCTCTACCTCTCTCCTTTTCTCTCTCTTCTTATCCCTCTCTCCTTTCCTCTCTCTCTTTTCTTTCCCCCTCTCTCTCCCTCTCTCCTTTTCCCTCTCTCCTTTTCTCTCTCTCTTCTCTTTCCCATTCTCTCTCCCTCTCTCCTTTTCCCTCTCTCTCCTTCTCTCATTTTCCTCTCTCTCCTCTCTTCCCTCACGCATTAGCTTCTTCTATAAAGCTGACGAGCTAATGTAAGAGAAAGGGAGAGAAGGGGCGAGAGAGGGTGAGGAAGGGGAAGAGGAAGAAGCAGAGGAGAGAAGAAGAAGAAAGAGGGGAAGAGGAAGAAGCAGAGGAGAGAAGAAGAAGAAAGAGGGGAAGAGGAAGAAGCAGAGGAGAAGAAGAAGAAGAGGGGAAGAGGAAGAGCAGAGGAGAGAAGAAGAAGAAAGAGGGGAAGAGGAGGAAAAGGAAAAGAGGAAATAAAAGTCAGGCTGGCGATGAGGGCAAAGTTATTGTCCTTGCCTGAGGGAAGTAGGCTGGCGGGGCTTAGTTACGACTTGGGGGGAGGGGAGGGGAGGGGAGGGGGAGGGGGGAGGTAGAAGGAAAGAAAAAAAAAAAGTGAAACTTGGGGCTTCGGGTTTGGCGGGGATTGATGCCGGGAACTCTTTCTCTCGCTCTGACCCTCCCGTGCTCTCTTTCTCTCTTTCTGTCTCCTGCTCTTTCCCTCTGCTCTTTTTCTTACCCTCGCTCTTGCCTCTCTCTCTCTCTCTCTCTCTCTCTCTCTCTCTCTCTCTCCCTCCTCTTTCTCTTACTGTCACTCTTCTCTCTCGCTCTCTCTCTGTTTCCCCCTCTTTCTCTTACTTCCTTCTTTCTCTCTCTCTCTCTGTTTTTCCCTACTGTTTATCTTACTTCATCTCTTCCTCTCACTCTCTCTCTGTTTCTGCCTCACTCTCTCTCTCTCTCTCTCTCTCTCTCTCTCTCTCTCTCTCTCTCTCTCTCTCTCTCATTTCCCTCTGTCGCTCCCTTCTCTTCTCTCCAAAATATCCTGCTCTATTTTCTCCTTTTTCCTTTCCTCCCCCCCTTCGCCTCCCCCTTCCTTCCTCCCTCTTCCACTCCCGCTTCCAATCTTTCCCTTCCCTGCTCCTTCGCCACCAGAACCTCTTAATGATCAGGTTTCCCGAGCCCTTACGCGATGTTGCTTTCAGACATTGTGGGTTCCAGGCCATCGTCTCTCTCTCTCTCTCCTCTCTCTCTCTCCCTCTCCCCTCTCTCTCTCTCTCTTCCCTCTCGTCTCTCTCTCTCTCTCTCTCTCTCTCTCTCTCTCTCTCTCCTTCCCTCTCCCCTCTCTCTATCTCTTATCTCTCATAATATATATATATATATATATATATATATATATATATATATATATATATATATATATATATATATATGTATATATACACATTTTTTAAATTGATGCCATCACCGATGCGGTGTTTAACGATGCCCCGTTGATATCATGTAGTTGATTGGGCCTTTATACTAGGGTGTGTGCGCTCACGCGCGCGCGCGAGGGCGACACACACACACACACGCACGCGCGCGCGCGCGCACAATGTATGTGCTCATGTGCACGGATTTGCTAAAGTTCGGTAAATCAAACCTGGATATGGTAGTATCGTAGTATCGTAGATATGATGGTGAGTTGAGAACCACCATCAATGATTACGTAACTAACTACTCCCCTTAGGAAGGACCACACACACACACACACACACACACACACACACACACACACACACACACACACACA
>NC_051399.1:41072669-41075169 GCF_015228065.2 Penaeus monodon
TAAGAATGCTGGCGAAAGTGTTGAATACTTCTTCTACAAACTCTGTACAAAAAAATGGAATGAAAGAAATGGCCAGAAGACTGGGTAAAATCAGTCTTTACTCCCATACCTAAAAAAGGTGACGCACTCCAATGCAACAATAATAGGACAATTGCCCTTAATAAGTCACGCAGCAAAAATTTTTTTGAAAATTATTGCTGAAGAATGAATTGAAGTTAAGAGAGGAAATTGCAGACGAACAAGCAGGTTTCGTCCTGGAAAAGGTACCCGAAACCAGATTCTAAATTTAAAAATTTATCATAGAGAAAAACAGAGAACATCAAAAAGACCTATACCTGTGTTTCATCGATTATGTGAAAGCTTTTTATACTGTGGATCACGATATTTCCCCTGGAATAACATGTACGATATGAAGTTTCCAAAACCATCATCCAACTAATAAAAAACCTTGTATGACCAACAACAAGCAGCTGTAAGAACCACTTATGGGTTAACAGAATGGTTTTGAAGTCAAAAAAGGAGTACGACAGGGTGCATTCTGTCTCCGCACCTATTTAATATATATTCTGAAGCAATTATGAGAGGTGCTCTAGAATTTTGAAGGAACTGTGGATGTTGGAGGATACAAAATATCAAATCTGAGGGATGCCGATGATATAGTTTTGATTGCCAGCAGTATCACTGAACTACAACAACTAAGATAAAGTTAGAGAAACAAGCGAAAAAGGGTGGCTTGTTTCTTAATGCCAAGAAAACTAAGATATGAAGATTCAAAGAAAAACCGGCAATGAACAAAGATGAACATGTTACAAACAATGGAATGATTGTGGAAAAATGTGAAAGGTTCACTTATCTGGAAACTGTTTTAACTATACATATGATGATTCACCCGGGGATAAAAGAAGAATTCCATTTCCAAAAACGCCACAATTGCTCATCAATAACATCTGGAAAGACCGAAGCATTACCCTTACGGACAAAGCTGAGGTTATTGAACTCATTAGTTTTCCCCAAATTTCATCATATGGTTCTGAGTGTTGGGTGTTGAAGTAGATAGACAAAAAAGATCATTAGTTTTGAAATGTGGTGTTACAGACGAGTACTGCGTATTAGCTGGACAGAGAAGAAGACGATGATAAGTGCTGAGAAAAATAAATTGTAAAGACCGACTGTTGGGACATCTTGAAGAAGAGGAAATTAAAGTTTATTGGTCATGTAATGAGAAGTAAAATTATTGAGAAAACTTACTGACAGGATGGTGATAGGAAACAGAGGAAGAGGCAAAAACCCCAAGACAAGACTGAGCGACAATATCAAAGATATTTGCGGCTTGTCGATGGTACAAGTCGAAAGAAAAAACGTAAGATCGAGTTTAGTGGCGAAGGATGGTGGAAGGTCCCGCTGCTCAAACATGAGCATACCGTTATTGATGATGATATATATATATATATTATATATTTTATATATATATATATATAATATATAAAACATACATATATATATGTATATATAATATAATATATATAAGATAAGATATATATATATATATAATATATTTTAATATACATATATATTTTATAAGATATATATATATATAAAATATATAAATATATATATTATATAATATATTATATATATATATATGTATACACACACACACAACAACACCACACACACACACACATATATATATCTATATATAATATATTTTATATAATATTTTATAAAATATATATATATATATATTTCAACACATATATATACATATATATATATATATATATATATATATAATATAATATATATATAATATAGATATATATAAATAAAAATATATAAATAATACATATACATATATGTATTATATATATAATACTATATAATATTAATAAATATAATATATATATAATATATATAAAATATATATATATAATATGTATACACACAAACACACACAAAACACAACACACACACACACACACACACACACACCAAACACACACACACACACATATATATATTGCACACACAAAAGCACACACACACACACACACACAAAACCAAAATAAAAGATATATAATATATATATATATATTATATTATATATATATTATATATATATACATATATATATACAATTTCATACATATATAATAATATGGGGGCCGCGGTGGCCGAATGGTTAGAGCGTCGGACTTTAGACTGTCACGACGGCAATCTGGTTCGAGGGTTCGAGTCCCCCGACCGGTGCGTTGTTCCTTGCAAGGAACTTCACCTCGATTGCCTACCTAGCCCCTGGGTGGCCAAGGCAGCCCAAAATCAGTGCCGGGTAAATAAGATGGTGACTCGATAAAAAAACCGGGCGGGAAAGGGAATGGCAAACCACCGCTCTAAATTGCCAAGAAAAATCATGGAAGCCCATGATCGTCAAGGCCGCGGTGGCCCGAGTGGTTGGAGCGTGGGACTGTCCGTGGAATCTGATTCAGGGGTTCGATCCCGG
>NC_051399.1:41142669-41150169 GCF_015228065.2 Penaeus monodon
TCTTTTTTTTTTTCTTACTCATTTCGTTTATTCTTCTTCGTATGTTTCTGTTTGCATCGTGTACTTGTGTGACTTTTCTTTTCTTATTTGATTATACTTACTCTTTTATTTTTCCATATTTCCAGTTATCTATTACATATATATATATATATATATATATATATATATATATATATATATATATATATATATATATATATATATATATATATATATATATATATATATATATATATATATATATGCATATTGTTGACATCATTATTATCAACTTTGTTTATAAATCTTTTGATTTTTCCTACACCACCGTTTCTCCATCTTCATCTCCATCAGTTCCCTTCTCCGCCACCCTGTCTCTTCCTCTCACTTCTTTCATCAGCTGAAACCTTCTCATGTTCTATCTCTTTTCTCTCTCTCTTCGCCCTCTTCACCCCTTTCCTTATCTTCCTATTATGTTTTTTTCTCCCTCTCTCCTCATTATTTTCTTCCTCCCTACACATCTCCGTTTTTCTCTTAACTCATCATCTTTCTCTTTCCCCTTCTCTGCTATTTTATCTCACTCTTAGTATGTTCTCTTCCTTCCACCTCCTCATCCACCTCATTCTCTCCTCATCCCCGCATAACAAGAATAGAGAAAAAGAACTTTCTTTTGCTCTCTTGAAGACGTTCTTTCGAGCAGTAACAGCACAGATCTCAAGTTCTTAAACTTTTCTTATCAATACCCATATCTTCCGAGGCGAGAGAGAGTAAACGGCTGGAATTTCTGTCTTTTCCGCTACGCTATCCTCGAGCCAGCATATTCACACTCCCACACGCACATGCAGACAAGATAGATCCACTCAGATAAAGGCAAACATGTCCTCTCATATGCACATACATGAATGCAAACATATACATAATACAAAAGTTAATAAACCACGCTAACCGATATTCACAAAATACATGAATGCATTATGTGGCCAGAAAATGCATGTAAACATTGCAAACACCGAGGGAGGTACATTTTTCTTTTTCTTGCAGAGAATGAGACAACCAGCAACACACACACACCCGCGCGCGCGCACGCACCCTCCCCTCCCCCCACATATATATAAAGAGAGAGATTAATTTGTTTGTTAATCTTTTTCTCTTTTTTTTCTGACTCTCCCTCTTACTTTCTCTTTCCCTCTCTCACGCATTTCTCTCTCCCTTCCTCTACATCTAACACCTCCTTGCGCTCTCTTTCTTTGTATTTCTTTCTCTCTTCCTTCTTTGTCCCCATATTCTTCCCTTGATCCCACACCGCATACGTGAACGAAGTGGATTGAGCGAGGGAGGAGAGGGAGGTGGGGGGGAGAGGGGGTGGGAAGGGATACGCGGCCAAGAGATGAAAAGGGCATCCCCGAAAAGCTGGAAATCCCTGGAATAGTGTCTCGGAGTGAGTCTTAAAAGCAATATCGCTTCAGACGATCAGCCCCACCTACACCCACTCTCTCCCTCTCCCCCTCCCCTCCCCATGTCGATGCGTCCGTTGTTTCTCTCTTTTTATCTTTTCTTTATTTGATTGCATTATTCTCCGTGTGTTGATATAGACTCGTTTTTTCTTTTCTTCTCTGTTTGGCTATTCTTTATTCTACATAATCTCCTTATCTTTGTTGTCTTTATCTCTCTGCCTCTATCGTTTTCTCTGACTGTCTCTTTCATCGACCTTTCTCTGCCAACGTTTGGATCAAAATGATAAACAATCTAATAAATGAAAATAAAAAAGAAATGCATACAGACAGTGTACCCGTGCTCACCGTGAGAAAGGAAATTGCGACCCAATTACTGTGTTTATTATCAATACAGATCGTCAAAATAAGTAATAGCTGCACCACAAATGCACCATACAGTGTCCCATCACCTTTACTCAAAGAGGAAGGGGAAGAGGGAGAAAGATTGAGAGAAAGAGAGATAGAAAGGGAATGTAGAGATGGCATGGTAAACAGATTAAAATGTAAATGGAGAGTGACTGGTACTTACCAACAGATATATAAACACAAACAGAAAGAAATATAAAAAAAGAAAACATAGATAGAATGCAAGAAAGATTGAGTAAAAGAGACATAGAGAAAGGATGGGGTAGGGATATATTACAAAAGAAATATTTATCTATGCTGGTTTAGACACGTAAAGATCTTTCGTGTATGCTAAAATTCATGCATTATTCACACATAAATTTTAACCATAAGTTATGATAATTACCTCCAACTAGGCGTACCATATGGTATTACCCTTGAACCCTCATTATTCTTAATATCACAATGACCTTGTCCGAAACTTACAAATGTTAGTGGAAGGTCAACAGGACAACTGACGTGATCACTGATATCCCTTATCTTTTGTTAATGTTATCGTTAGTGGTCTTATTTTGATATAATTTATGATAGTGATGAACATGGCATCACTCCATCATTTTCTATCGATGATAACAATTATTTTCAATACTATTTTCATCACGTGACAGTAAAGATGATGATTAGTATGATAAAGTGACAATGATATATCGATAATGTTGATAACGATGCGAATATAAATTATGATAAAGACGAAGTTAATCATAATGATGATGTGAGTGATGATGATAATGATGATGGTATATGATGATGATAATAATAATAATAAAAATGATAATAGTAACAGCAATGGTTATGATAATGATTATAGTTAACATTATAACAAAAAAAATAATGATGACAGTGATAACAATAACAGTGATGATATCTATA
This sequence comes from Penaeus monodon, assembly GCF_015228065.2. Taxonomy (NCBI): domain Eukaryota; kingdom Metazoa; phylum Arthropoda; class Malacostraca; order Decapoda; family Penaeidae; genus Penaeus; species Penaeus monodon. The sequence continues at coordinate 41,145,417 of NC_051399.1, forward strand.
ATAATGATAATAATAATCATGATGATGATAAGGAAAAGGATGTTGATAATGATGATGATGATATTGAAGATGATAATGATGATGATGATAATAATAATGATAATAATAATGATAATGTTAATAATAATAATAATAATGATAAAAATAAAAAATAAAAATGATTATAATGATGTCGGTAATAATAACAACACTAATAATTATAATAAAAAAGATGACAGTGATGATGCTGATAACAAAAATGATAATAACTGTAATATTAAAAACGATAATATTGATTATTATAATAACAATGATAATAACAGCAACAATGATTATGATAATAGTAATAATAACAATATAAATAATAACAATAGTAATAATAATAGTGATAATAATGATGATAATAATAATAATAATAACAATAATAATAAATAATAATGATAATGATAATGGTAATAGCAATGTCATAAAAGATAATGATAATAACAGTTATGATAACAATAATGTCAATGATAACATTTCTCCCTCGCTCTCTTCCTCCCTCACACAACTTCCCTCTCTCCTTTGCATCTCTCCCTTACTTCACCCTCTCTCTCTTTCTCTCTCTTCTCTCTCTCTCTCTCTCTCTCTCTCTCTCTCTCTCTCTCTCTCTCTCTCTCTCTCTCTCTCTCCATCCCTCTTTTAATCAATCCTTCACTTCCTCTCCCTTTTTCCCTTTCTCCATCTCTTCCTCTCCTTCTCTTTCCCTCCCTTTCTCACCCCCACTGCACCAACATGAGTGGCGGGATCAAATGCACCCGTAATGAAATAGCCAGAGGTTATTTTTGACATAAAAAAGATAATTTCACCCAACGATTTTAATTCCGTGATTAATTCTCCGCATGGCTGGCCCTGGGGTGACCTCTTCCTCCCCTCTTTGTGAGGAGAAAGAGAGAGAGTACGAGAGAGAGATGGGAGGGAGAGGAAGAGAGGGGAGGGGAGAGGAAGAGAGGGGAGGAAGAGGAGAGAGGGGGGATGAGAGAGGGGAAGGGAGAAAGAGGACACAAGAGAACGGAAAGGAGGAGAAGGGAAAAAGAGCATACAGGGGAGGGGAGAGGAAGAAAGGGGAGAAATAGGACAGAGGATAGGGCAGAAGAAGAGAGGGGAGAAAGAAGACACGGGGAGGAGGGAGGAAGAGAAGGTAGAAAGAGGGCACAGGGAAGGGAGGAGAAGAGAGGGGAGAAAGAGGATACAGTGGAGAGAAAGATAAAGGTAGAAAGATAGAGAGAGAGAGAGAGAGAGAGAGGAGAGAGAGAGAGAGAGAGAGAGAGAGAGAGAGAGAGAGAGAGAGAGAGAGAGAGAGAGAGAGAGAGAGAGAGAGAGAGAGAGAGAAGAGAGAGAGAGAGAGAAAGAGAGAGAGAAAGAAAGAGAGAGAGAGAGAGAGAGAGAGAGAGAGAGATAAGGGTTGGGAAAAGTAAGGGAAAGATAAGAAGGAAACGAAAAGAACTTGTAAAGAGGTAAGGTAATGGAGAAATAAGAGAGCTATGGAAAAGACACGATCATACAGGGATCATAGAGAAAGAGAGAGAAAGAGAGAGAGAAAGATAAATAGATAGATAGATACATAGATAGATAGATAGACAGATAGAGAGAAAGAGGGAGAGAGAAGAAAGAGGAAAGAGAGAGAGAAAAAAAAAAAAGAGTAACAGAGACAGAGAAATGAGGAACAGAGAGCGAGACAGCAAAGTGAATATTCGCATGGCTCATACCCCCGTCCTCCCTTCCTCTCCCCCCCTCTCCGCTGTAATGACGCTGACCGCCCTCTGCAATATAACATTCACGCTATTCGCCTTTTGCTTAGTAACGTTCGCACTCGCTTGCCCTACACCCTTTTAACATCCTCTCTCCTCCTACTACACTTTCAAAGCCCGTGTTTTTTTTCTTTTCTTTTTTTTGTGTGTGTTTTATTTGTACCTTTTTATATTTTTAAATTTTTACTTTTGTTGTTGTTGTTGTTTTGTTAGGGTGGGGTGCGGTGGGGAGTACGGCTTTCGAAGTGGTCGCTGTACAGGGTTTTATTGGTATTACGTCACTGACTCTGGTCTTTTAAGTGGTTTGATGCATGAACTGGTTTACTCCTCACCCACCCAGCCTCCTCCTCTCCTCCCATCTCCTCATTCTTTTTGTCCTCCACGTCCCCTCCTCTCCTATCTTCCCAATCCTATTCTTCTCTCCTTTCCCCCCTCTCCATCCTCGATTTTTCCCCCGTCCTCTTTTCAATTTCCTCCACCTCCCGATCTTCGTCCAGACTCTTCCTCCTCTTCCCCTCTTCCGTCCCTCCCTCTCCATGCTGTAGTTTCTCCTCTTCCTATCTCTCCCTCATTCCTCCCTCCCTCCATCCCCTTTTCTTCCCAATCTCTCTCTCTTCCCTCCTCTCCTCCATTCTCCTCTCTCCATCTCCTTCGCCTTCCCATCCTTTCCCTCTCCTTCTCCTCCTCCACCCCCTCTCTCCCCATCCCCTATCCTCTCCTTCCTCCCCTTCCTTCCCCTCCTCCATTCCCCTTTCCCTATCCTTCTCTCCTCCTCATCCTCTCCCTCCTCCCCTTCCCTCCTCTCCCCTATTTCCCTCTCTCCATCTCCTTCGCCTTCCCATTCTGCTCCTCTCCCTCCCCTCCTCCATCCCCCTCTCCTCCCCATCCTTTCCCTCCTTCCCTCCCCTCCTTCAACCCCCTCTCCCCACCCCCTCCCCTCCCCTCCCCATCCTCTCCCTCCTTCCCTCCCTCTCCCCTTCTCCTCCTTCAACCCCTCCCACCCCCCTCTCCCCTCCCCCCTCCCTCCTCCCCTCCCATCCCCCCTCACCTCTCCCCACCCCCCTCCCCTCCCTCCCATCCTCTCTCCTTCCCTTCCCTCTCCCCTTCTCCTCCTTCAACCCCCTCTCCCCACCCCCCTCCCCTCCCCTCCCCATCCTCTCCCTCCTTCCCTTCCCTCTCCCTCCCCCGTTCAAACCAACACACATATAAGGTTTGTTTGGTGTTCACGTGGCGATGTCCAGGCACTCACATTGGGTAATGGTTGCTTGGTGGCTTGTTAATTACTACATAATGGTTTGTTTAGTGGCCTGTTGGTTATTGGATAATGGCATGTGGTATTTTGGTTAGTGATTTAACAGCGGGTGGTTGTGAGTTTGTTTATGTACGAGGTCTGGGTTTGTTAATTGACTTTGTGATTAAATGTCGTTCTGTCTCTGAAGTCTTATTGTTGTTCGTGTTTTTTTTTTGTGTGTGTGTTTTATTTGTACTTTTTTATTTTTTTTTTATTTTTACTTTTGTTGTTGTTGTTTTGTTAGTTCATTGTTAGTTTATTTGTTTTTATCTACAATTACAGTTCTTTATCAGAAGCCTATTATGATAATATTAAGATGATATCAAGAAGGATAATAATATTTCCACTGCTGCTTTGCCATGGGACTTTATGAACTTGTGCATGAGTCGTTTTATCACAATGTTATTTCTTTGCATCGCAAACAAAGGACGCAAACAAACGCATCAAATGGCTCACCCCTCGGTCAGCTCGATAGTTAATATGCATGAAACTGTACATTCGACGATATTACACCGGGTCTCGTGTTATTTCTGTTATGCACTGAAAAAAAATGAATAAATGAAAAGGTGAATTAAGTAATGATGACAAAAATGCAATAGATCAATGTTAAGTAGGAAAGAAAAAGGTTTCGAGTTAGCATCGTTTGTTAAATGATGAAATAACAATAGCGACAGCAAATGATTTAATGGATAAATGCATAAAATGTATAAATTAAATGGTAAAACACTCTTCCGTGTTGATAATATATTTGAAAAACCCACAATGAAATAAATCTAGTTTTTACATTCTGTGTTTTTCTACCACACACACACACACACACACACACACACACACACACACACACACACACACACACACACACACACACACACACACACACACACACACACACACACACACACACACACACACACACACACACACCACACACACACACACACACACATATATATATATATATATATAACATATATGATATATATATATATATATATATATATATATATATATATATATATATATATATATATATATATATATTGCACACACACACACACACACACACACACGGTCCAACTACTTCAGTGCAGTGTACTTGCCTAGAAGAAGAAGAATGATAATGTTAATAAAAATATAATGGTAATGAAATAATAATAATAACAATCGCAATGATAATGATAATAATAAAAATAAGGACAATACTAACTTTCGTAACAACAACAGCAATAATAATTACAATAATTTTAATGATAATTCCGATAACGATAAGATAATAAAGTTGATAGTGATAACAATAAAAATAATGGTAACAATAATGATTATAATAATGATAATAAAAATGATAGTATTAATAATAATAAAAATGACAATAATAATAATAATAATAATAATAATAATAATAATAATAATAATAATAATAATAATAATAATAATAATGATAATGATAATAATAATAATAATGATAATAATAATAACAACAACAACAATAAAAACGATAATAATAATGATAATGATAATAGTAATAACAATAACAATAATGATGAAATGATAATGTTAGTGATAATAACAATAAGAAATAACGATAATAATAATGGCAATAATAATGAAAATAGTAATGATGATGATAATACAACCACCATCACCACCAACAAGAACAATAATAATAATAATAATAATAATAATAATAAGCACA
>NC_051399.1:41212669-41215169 GCF_015228065.2 Penaeus monodon
GGTTGTGTCTCAGTTCCCCCTGTTATTTACTCTTCTTTTTCCCTTTTCTTTGGCTCCTGGTGTTTCTGTTTTCGGAGTTGATTTCCTGGTCGCCGGCCTCGGCGTATGTCATTCTGCTTGACTGCCTTTCAGCTCGTCAAAGTTTGTGCTTTCCTGCCTCGCTGTTTGCCATCCACCGACAAGGTTTCCTACCTTTCTGGCCGTATTTCTGCTTCTCTAGTTTCCTAGTTGCACCTCTGCCTCTCCGTTCGCCTGTATTTCTCCCTGTTTTTCTGCCTACCCGCTTGCCTTTCTGCCTGCTTCCTGCTTTTCTGCCTGCTTTTCCTGCCGGCCCGCCTGCCCTCCTGCCTGCAAGGGCCCCATTCCCACCAGTAATTTTTCACTATCAGAGCCCTGACACGCCCCCTCGCCTGTCCGTACTCTTTGTGATGGTCTGTCTGTGTTTTTCCGCCTCCCGTTCGCCTGTCTGCTTGTCATTCCATTTTTCCCATTCGCATGCAAGTATGGTTGTCTGCCTATTTCCCCGTCGCTCAGTCCCCGAATGGAAGTCGTTTGAGCAGAGCATTGTTCATGGCTCTCCTAAGTGGTCGCGCGGAAGTGGTCTGATGTGCTATGGAATCCTCTCGGCTCACCAATATTTCCGCGACGCAATCCGTTTTGTTTGCGAGTTCGTGCGATTTCATAGGAGGACGTTTTGCTGTGTGATTTTTCATCTGCCTTCGGAATTAGGTGTCACCTCTGCAATATTTCACGAGCTGATATGTCATTTCCTTGCAATGTTTCACACGCTCGTGCCAGTTTTCCGCTGCATTTTACAAGGAGAACGCCATTTTTCTGCAACATTATATAGATTAGGTGTTGCTTCTTAGCATATTGCTTTCATTAATCGTACAGTTACATTCTCTGTGCAATTTTGATTTCTCTCTCTCTTTCTGCCTTTCTGTATCGGTTTCGTTCATCTCAACTATTCCATTTTATATTTATCGTTCATTTGCTTGAGTAAGCACTATTCTATCGTATCATTTTTGTGCGTTACAGCTGGATAATGATTCTGCTTGCCGTGTGTTCATCCTCCCTTCATGATTACAGCCATCATGTTATATATATTTCTGTACTTACTAGCTACGTAAATTTGGTGCTTGCAGTTTCTTTGCGTGCTTGAATTGCTAGATATTTTTGGCCTTTTCGTTTATGATTCTGCTGGAGTTAAATTAATCAGCTATATATTGATAGTTTTAAAATTAGGAAAGAGATAACCGAGGCATAGTAATTATGATATGATAATTCCTATAGTAAAAAAAAAGGGAGGGAGCGTTGATATAAGTGATAGTGATTGATTAGCTATATAATGATATTTTTAAAACTAGGAATGCGATAAACCGAGGTATAATAATTATGATAAGGATAATTCCTATAGTAAAAAAAAGAAAAAAAAAGAAAGCGGAACGTTGATAAAAGTGATAAAAAATATCCTCCTTGAAGATAATGACAGCCATTGCAGCAATATTAGAAGTAACAGTAATTGTGTTGCGCTCAAATTGTTTTTTTTTTTTCATTATTTTCACGACGATTTCGTGAACTGTTCATAAATTTGCATTTGTTTTCGAATTGATTCCAGAATTTCGCCTCCGGTCTCACATCGGAATACACTTCATATTTTATCTTATGTATAATTTTCTCCAGATTCAGTGATTATCGTTTCATTATCCTGCGTTTTTAATTTCCAAATGAACGGCGCTTTTTCTTCTTTTTCACTCATTTTCGGTTTAATGGCGGACCCCATGATGTTGCAGATGAAATACGAGTATCTGTTTTGCAATCATGTTAAACGCGCTACTAATCCCATGTCACCAGATCACGCTAGGGACCCGAGCGAGCTTAGCAAAATAATGAATAACTCTGGTGAATAACTCTAATGAATAACCCTAAAACAATGCATAGCGTCTCTGGATTACGAGACAAAAAGGCTGAGTTATGAGTATTTTTTTTTAAATATAAACACAGGAGGGCGACGGAACTCAACGTGTTATTCAACCTGTGGATTAATTTGTTAGTCTTTTTTTTAACACAGTGCAGCAGGCTTTAAAAAAGAAGAAGAAAATGATAATAATAATAAAAAAATATAAAAAAAGTATTGTCAGGATGTAGGAAGGAGGAAGGGGGGGGGAAGGGGTAAGAGAATGTCGGACGCTTGTCTCTCCCTATTCTTTGTTTTGTTTTTTTCTCTCTTTTTTATTCTCTCTTTCTCTTATCTACTTCCGTTACTATTTTTTGTTTATTCTTTCTCCCTTCAGTTTTATCATCTCTTCACATCTTTTCCCTTCGCTCTTCGCATTTCTCGTCATCCTTCATCCTTTTCCTTTCATTCATTCCGTCCCCTCCTTCTCTTCTATGTCCTTCTCTCCCACCACCTACTCCTCCTCCTTCTCCTCTTCTTTCTCCTCCTCTCCCTCCTCCTACTCCTCCTCCTCCTCCTTCTCCTCTTCTCCTTTTCCTCTTC
>NC_051399.1:41227669-41232669 GCF_015228065.2 Penaeus monodon
ACCGTATTAAGGGCCACGAGGGCAGAGGCACGCTCGCTTCCTGGAAATTGGAATAAGAAAAAGATATAAATAACAAGAAGGGAAAAATGACACTTGGCTACAAGACTTTCCTTGACTATCTTGGAGGACCGGGGGTATAATATCCTGTTAGCTTAGAGAAGTCTCGAGACTCGGATTCATTCAGAAAAGTTTTCACGGTAATGATAATGTTTGGAATTTCTCTTTTGATGAAAGTGTGGATCAAGTTATCGTTAAGAAAGTAAGGAATCTACATTCTTTTTTTTCTAGTTTTATATTACTTTTGATTAAAACTTGAAAACTCGGAGAGTATTTTGGAATCTCTGTTTTGTAACGACTCTCTCTCTCTCTCTCTCTCTCTCTCTCTCTCTCTCTCTCTCTCTCTCTCTCTCTCTCTCTCTCTCTCTCTCTCTCTCTCTCTCACTCTCTCACTCTCACTATTTCACATTTTCCTTCTCCCTCTCTCTCTCTGTCTCTCTCTCTCTTCTCTCACTCTCCCACTCTCACTACTTCACATTATCCTTCTCCCTGTCCCTCCCTCTTTCCTTTCCTTCCTCCGCCCCACTCTCTACTGTTATCATCATCACAATCATAATTATCATCATCAGTACTTCACATCCTCTTCCATCCTCCTTCCTGTGCATTTATCTAGTAAACTCTGCAGGGATGACATTGTTCGGTCTTTCTCTCTCCCTCTCTCCCCTCTCTCCTTCTTATCCACTTTCCTCTTTATTGCAATTTGCTCGATAGCCTCTTCCCTTCCCCCTCCCTCGTTTCGTCTACGCACCACTTCCTACCATTTCTTCCTACACACTTCGCTTCCGTTATTCACTTTTTGAAAATTCTATTCATCATTTGTCTCCCTATATGCATCTCCCCCTCTCTGCTGTAGTTCCATTGTTTCTTCTACATTTCCTGATTTCCTTTGAGTTTGCTCGATTGATGACCTGTCCTGATGGTTGGATTGCCAGTCAGTCAGTCAGTTGGTCGGTTGCTTGGTTATTCATTCATTCATTTGGAAATCACTCAGTCATTCATATAGTCAATCGGTTTGTCAGTCAGTCAGTCAGTCTGTATGTCTGCCTGTCTGTCTGTTTGTCTATCTATCCGTTTATTTATCTATCTATCTATCTATCTATCTATCTATCTATCTATCTATCTATCTATTTGTCTATCTGTCTGTCTTTCTGTCTGCCTGCCTGTCTGCCTGTCAGCGAGCCAGCCAGCCATTCAATCAGCCGATTACTTAGTCATCACGATAATGAGAGGTGGCTGTCGAGGCAAGCAGGTGAACAAGCAGACAAATTAGGTCAATAGTTTTTTTCCTTCGGCAAATAGGCAAGCACATTAGTAAGCTGAAAAAGGCAATGAAGCAGATAACCACCTAATCATTCAAAGAAAAGTCCAACAGGGCAGACAAGTATTCAAGCAGAGGATAGAGGAAAAACGCATACAGCCAAGCAAGCGAACAGACTGACAGGCACAGAGGAAGGTAGTCAAGTACACAGAAGATAAATAGGCAAATAACCAACAAAAAGGTAGACAAACAGACAGAGGGAGAGTCAGAAAGGAAACTGATAGCTCTAACTACAGAAATGACACTCAAACTAACAGTCTTACAGGCACAAATCCCTTAGGCAGGTAGGAATGCATGCAAGAAAACATGCACAGAAGAAGGCGAACAATCAGTCACTCAGACAAGAGGGCAGACAGACAGTCATTAACAAAAAAATAGCTGGTAGATAACGAGGCACTCAAATGGCCATGCATACATACAGTCAGCCAGTCGATCAATCGCCAAGGCATCATTCATTCATCAGTCAATCAACCAGCCAGTCAGTCAGTCTGTCATCAGTCAACCAATCAGCCAGTCAGTCACTCACTCGCTTGCTCAGCCAGCCCTACAGATGGCATTTATTCATTAATTCAGCCATAAGGCCCCCGGAACGCCCTCATTCATATATTCCTTCAGTCTCTCGTTTGCTCGCTCATTCACTCACAGGGTCAGTCAGCTGGGCGAGCGAGGGCGTGTGCATTTAATCAGATGGCTCCGTAGGCATTCGGGAAAACGTTTAACAAACATACGAGCAGTCCGGCTTATAAACAGGCCGGCTTGCCAGACACACATGCAGTCGAGCTAGCAGGTAAGCGACCGAGCAGGCGTGTAAGTAGGATAGCAAGCAGGCAGGCACGCGGAAGGAACGAGCCAAGTGCACGTAACTTGTTGTAAAAGTCATGTAATGCGGGTTTTCCAACGTAGAGTTATGGTTGTGATCAAACTTTTCTCAAGTCTCGGGTTACCATGCGGTCATTATCGGGAAGCGCTGGGAAATATCTCTCCTTTTATGGGTAAATTTTATAAAATATTTCGATCATCTTGGAATTCAAAGGAGATGCCGTTTCTCACTATCCTCCTCCACCGCGACCCTCCTTCACGTACCCACTAAAAAGTATTGCATAAGTGCCGGTTACGCTGGTTGCCGAGTGGTAGCTGTGGGGCCTATCGTGTTTTCGTTTTCTTTTTTCTTTTTTAGTGATTTAATATGAGCATCATGAGTAGATATGGTACTGAAGATAACACTGTAAGTAAGTCGATGATAATGATGCAACTATCGTAACTTTAGGCGGTATAGTGTTATGGTGAGGGCAGTGTCGTGTTGATAGTATCGTGGTGGGTGGCAGCAGCTGCAGTGAGGCGAGCGGGCATAAATAAGGCGGTCTCCCTGTGTGATATACATTGGAGTGAAATATGCAGCTGACAAATTTAAGGATTGAGGACGCAATATTGTGCCGAATTTCCTCTTTCGCCGAGAGACGATGGCGGTAAGGAGATGGAGGGGGAGGAGTGAGAGTAAGGGGAACGGCGGGGAGGGTAGAGGGTGGTCGTAAGATAAATGATTGAGGGGGGAGAGTGGAGGAGTGGAAAGAAGAAAGAGGAGGAGGGTGGTTGGAAAAGGTAGCGAGAGAGAGAGAGAGAGAGAGAGAGAGAGAGAGAGAGAAGAGAGAGAGAGAGAGAGAGAGAAGAGAGAGAGAGAGAGAGAGAGAGAGAGAGGAGAGAGAGAGAGAGAGTTAGACAGACAGACAGGAACAGGCAAAAAAAAGAGACAGAAGCGGAGAGACAGCAAGAGACGGACGAGACAGAAAGAGAGAGAAAGACAAAGAGAGAGAGAAAAAAGATCACGCGGCAGACAGAAGGAAAATGACAGGCTAATCAAGGCAGGGTAGCGCCACGTGCCTCAGTCGTTCACGGATTTTATTTATATATTTATTTTCCCTCTTTTTTTTTTCTCTCTCTCTGTCTCCTATTTTTGAATTTTGAGGATCCAGCGCGACCCATCCCGTATGAGATACTCTCGTTGATTACATTTGCCTCCTGCTTCCCTCCTTCCCTCCTCCCTCTCTTCCTCCTCCTCCTTCTCTGCTCCGCCACCTCTCTTCCTTCATCCCCCCTTACTCTCTTCCTCCACATTTCCTCGTCTCTCTCTACAACTTTACTTTATTTTCCGATTTACCTTCTCCCTGTCTTCCTCCCCCCCCCTCTTATCTCCCTCACCTCTCTACTTCTTTCTCCCTCCCCCTATGCTCCCCCACTTCTCTTCCCCCTCTCTCTCCCCTCTCTGCCTCCTCGTCTCTCCTTTTCGTCCTCTTCCTCTCTCCTTCTTCCCGTGCCTCCAGTCCTTTTCTCTTCTCTCACTTTTGTTCCATGTCCTTCGTACCAATCTATCCTTTCTCTTAATCTCTTTCCTCCTTTGACTTTCGTTTCCTCTTGTTATATCCCTTCACTTCTTTACGCTACCTTTTGGTGTGTTTCATTTTTCTTTCCTTTCTTATTCTAAAAAAATCTCCTCTTCGTTTCCTCCTTCTCATTTCATCTTTTTTTCTCTCATCCTCTTATTATTTTCCATAAATCCATCTGCCGCATCCTCTTTCAAATCTCTACCCTATTTCTCTTCTCATTCTTCTATTCTCTTACCTTCATTCTATTTCTTGCCTCTCATATATCTGCCTCTTTTCCCCCTCTCCTACCGTTATTTTTTTTATTTATTTATTATTATTATTTTTTTATTCCCCTCCTGTTTTTCCTTCTTGCTCTCATGCTGCTGTTGCTGCCTCTCCTCCTCCTTCCTTTCTGCTACTCCTCCTCCTACTCCGCCTCATATTCCTCCTCCTCCTCCTCCTTTTCCTCCTCTTCATTCTCTTCCTCCTGTCAGTTTTTTTCCTCCTCCTCCTCTCCTCCTCCTCCTTCTCCTCCTCCTCCTCCTTCTTCTCCTCCTCCTCCTCCTTCACCTCCTCCTCCTCCTCCTCCTCCTCTCTCCGCCCCCCTCCCCTTCACCCCACTTTCCTCCTCCTCCTCCTTCTCTATCTCCTTTTCCTCTTCTCCTTCTCCGTCCCTTAACCCCCTTCTCTACCTTTGCCTCCTCCCCCCCCTCCCCCATCGCAGCCCAGTCCCCGTACCTGCACACGCCAAGCATCGCCCCAGACATCGATATTGAATCTCCCTTTCACCAAGACGAAGGCAAGGTCTCTCGGGCAGCCCTAAGGAAGGATGCTGTGCCAGCGAGAGATGCTTCCTCCTCTCACTCTCTCGCCTTCTCCTTTGTCACCCCTTTCGTGCTAGGATTTGCGAGCTTATGGCTGTCATGGGCGTTGTTCTTGTTTGTTGTTGTTGCTGTATTTGTTGAATTTGTGTGTTTGTGTTTGTGTGTGTGTGTTTGTGTGTGTGTTTGTGTGTGTGTATGTGTGTGTGTGTGTGTGTGTGTGTGTGTATTTGTGTATGTGTGTGTGTGTTTGTTGTGTGTGTGTGTGTGTGTGTGTGTGTCTGCATTTTGTTTGTGTGCGCGTATTTGTGTTTTCATGTACCTATTTTCACACACAGGCGTGCAAACGGTAAAACAAAATCACACACCAAACAGCCACCAACATCCCACCAACACCACACAGCCATGCCCTCGAACACACACACACACACACACACACAAGCA
>NC_051399.1:41255169-41257669 GCF_015228065.2 Penaeus monodon
ATAATGGAAGAAAAACCCACAATACAAAAACAAGATTTATTGAAAGTGAGACACAGGTTTCGAAATCCACCTGGATTCCATCTTCAGGTCTAATAACAACAGCAACAACAACAACAACAACAACAACAACAACAACAACAACAACAACAACAACAATAATGATAACAATAATAATTATGATGATGATGATGATGATAAAATAAGCATCATCACCATCTTCATCAATATTACTAATGTTATCAATATTATAAGTAATATCACTTAAACCATGATAATTATCATTGTTATTGTTAGGATGATAATGATTATTGTTATTTTTGTTACTATTATTGTCATTGTTATTATTATCATTATCATTGTTATTATAATTGCTATTATCATCAAATATGTTATCATCATAATTGTTATTATTATAACCCTTGTCATTATCGTCATCACCGTCATCTTCATGTTTGTTGATAATAACACAAACACACTCACACCACAGTTCTATATATGTGTTGTTGTTTTTTTCACACGCAAACAAACGCACCTAGATCTAAATATTTTATAACAAAAATCTACGGGCACAACCGCCATATTTCATTACTCAAACTCCGTTATAAAAAAGTATTCACCCTCCACGAAGCTCTACGTACCTTGAAACCAGACAATGAAGCTGAACCTCGAAGGTGGCGAGGTCTGACTGCCCTTTGGCCTGGGAGTGCGAGAATCTATTTTCCCCTGTCAATACACAGAGGCTCTCCCCGCTGGCCACTTCATTCTAGAAGGCGGCGCCACTCCTCGTAATGGGGGAATTATGACGGTGCTTCACACTAGCGCGCGGCAGTACTGGCATTATTTGGATGAAATATGACCGCGGGATGAAGCGTTATCATTGTTATATAATCATCATTCGCGAAACCAATTGCGTTAGAGTTACTGTGTTTTCCTAGTTATACGTTGCTTGTCTCTTATCACAATATTAAATGGCTTACTGTAATGGGCATAGTTTTGGTGGTTCTGTAGTTTTATCAATAATTGCATCGTTATAGAACTGATGGACTAGGGTGTTATAGCTTCTGCAATACAGATAATATAACGGATCCTCATGTCTTGTATACTTGTTATTATTATGACAACCATTCTTCACTGAAATTGGCCTATCAACGAGATTACGCAGCAATTATTGCTATTATAGATTTTTCTTGTCTGTGTATCCCTCTCTTTTTCCACGTAAATTTCTAAAAATATTCACAGTACATGGAAAAATTCATAGTCATTCTAAATAATTGAATGGCTATGAACCGAGTAATCAATTGTACGTGCGATGGGTTATTAGTGTGATAGCTTTGGTAACCCGGAAGTGCCTATTAACTAATTAAAGACTGAGATGGATCATTCTTCATAGGCAACTCCTAAATGCCAACTCTTCATGATATGGAGACAAATGGTGGCATTCAATAAAATGCTGTCCCTGTCCCAGTTTAATACTATTTCGTTCTGTTTGATTGTTATGAATGCCATAAAGTTGATAAAGCTCTGTCTGCTGTGCCTGTAGCCGGTGTCCTGGAGTTCGGCGTGAACTATCCGGTTTGGTCCTCTTTAGTGTGGCCTTATCAGCCAGGGTGACCCATTCTAGCGTGGCCAGTGTGGGACTCTGTGTGCTGTGGTCCGGCTGAGTGAGGTCCTGTGTCGTCTGGGATCCCGTCCTGTGCCATACTGATCACTCCATTAATGAGTCGCTGCGATACGCCACTCAGTTGCCTAACAGCATAAAAGATCACTAATTACACTGTCAGTTGTGAAAACTATAAACAATGATTTTCAGTTGATTACAGAGTCCTGTCCTTTGTGGTGAATTATGAGGCATCGATATTCACATTTCCCTTCGTATTTATCATGCAAAATTATTATAATAATTGCTTAACTGATTTACATAATTGGCCTCTTGTCTTTGGTTGGCTAAGAATGGACATATTATCTAAATTCGACCGATTGCCTATTCAGCGTTTGTTGATAGCAGTTTTGCATAAAGCGAAGGCTAACCTGATTGGTGTAATTTTCAATAGGAGAGACGACATGCATAAACCTCAGACGAACTTCAGGTCTCACGTCACCAGCACCGATATATTACTGGGTTCATGGCAATTGTAAGGCGGGTCGTATCCTCCTTTTGGACTGTTCATGAACCCAAACCTTGTCATGCACGAGGAAAAAGAAGCTTTTCTTACCTGTAAGAGCAAGAAAGATAGAAAGATGGAAGGGTTGAAGTTAGGGTTGGAAGATGGAGAAATATTCGGAAAGGAAAAACCGATGGAGGATGGAGGAAGAGAGATAAGGAAATGAAGGAGGTAGGGAGAAAATGGTTATGTGCGAGGAAAGGAAAGAGATAGGGGCGAGAGCAAGTAACTTACTATGAAGAGAGAAAGGGTAGATAGACTGATAGATATATAAATAGAGAGAAAGGTGGAAAGATAGACACACACACATACACACACACAAAGAGAGAGGGAGAGAG
>NC_051399.1:41265169-41270169 GCF_015228065.2 Penaeus monodon
AGGGAGAGAGAGAGAGAGAGAGAGAGAGAGAGAGAGAGAGAGAGAGAGAGAGAGAGAGAGAGAGAGAGAGAGAGAGAGAGAGAGATTATTCATTATATGCAGATGATATAACCCTGTATCTCGCATATACCCTTCCGAGCCTCGGACGGCAGCAAATGCGTTGCAACGATCACTTGATTTCATCGTCTACTTTAGCACATTGTAGCAAATCACAACCGCAGTAAGACACAAAGGTGAACATTTACTCAATCTCCCAGCTGCACCCCTAAACCTTAACCGAGAATAAATAAAGAAAAAAAAAAAGATCCCCTTCACATCCTAGGAGTCACTTTTGATAATGAGTTGCCGTTTAGCGAAATGTCAAAACCCTCGAAATAAAGACCAAGAAAGCTGTCGGTGTTGCAGAGGGTGAAAGAGCTCGTCTGACAGGACACACCTCTAATGCTATACAAGACGCAAGCGAGGTCACTGATGGAATCTGCTCCGCCCCCCCCCCCCTGTGAAAGCGTGCTAGAATCACATCTCCAGGTCACTCGACGCCATCCTGAGGAGAGCGGAGGAAATCATCTGTGGACGAAATAAAGAAAACCTCGACTGCCTTCAGTGCCACACAGACATTGCCGGCCTTGCTGTGTTTTCATAGCAGATCCAGATCAGCAGAGGCTCGACCTCCTATTTTCAAAGAGAGTCTGTGCAGAAATGCAGTATCTTGTGGAACGAACCTATTTATCTTGTTGGCATAAATGTGTCACTGTTCAAAATCCAGTTCAAAAGTTAACTAACACATGTATACTTTACTTCGTGAAGCTCTGAAAATAGACATTGTGTAAAGGCCTTCTCTTTGAACTTCTGTGAATTGTATCAATAAACCCAAGCTTTAAAAAAAATGTGAGAGAGAGAGAGAGTGAAAAGGATAAAGTGGACCAGCGCTAGAGATGAAACGATAAAAAAATAAGATAGCGAGACAGAGAAAACAGAGCAGATAAAGAGGAAGAGAGCGAGCGAGAGATAGGAGGGGGGGGGGGGGCAGAGAGCAAGAGATAAAGCAAAAGACAAGGACTGGGAGGAAAAGAAAAAGACAAACTATTTCCTCAGACTGAGATGAAGAGAGACACAAGAGGTGCTTGCAATAATAATTTCGGGGGTAATAAAACAAGAGGAACCTCCCCCCCTCCTCTTCCCCCTGCACATACGAGCACGCACCCTTCTTCATCTTGGAACAACTGATGCCTATTGCAGGAATGCTCTCTCTCTCTCTCTCTCTCTCTCTCTCTCTCTTCTATCTCTATCTCTCTCTCTCTCTCGTTCTCTCCCTCCCTCGCTACTCCCTCCTTTCTGCTTCCTCCCACCTCCCTTTTCTTCTCTTTCCCATTATTTTCTTCCTATTTCTCTCTCCCTCTCTTGATCCTATTTACTTTTCGCACTCTTCGTCATCTCCCCTCATTATCTATAAACATATGAGTGTGTTGCTGACGATGCCTGTTTTCTAAACCTATTGATATTATGCTATGCCTCAGGAAAGAGGAAGAGGAAGAAAAAGGAAAATTGAAAGGAAAGTTAAGAGAGAGAGAAGGGAAGGAAAGAGAGAGAGGAGGAGATGGAGAGAAGGAGAAAGAAGGAACGAATGAAAGAGAAAAAGGAAGGAGGGAGAATAAGGGAGAGGAGGAGCAAAGAAGAGAGGGGGAGAGGGGAAGAGAGCGAGGAGAAAGTGAATGGAGAGTGGGAATTGGGAGAAAGGGAGAGAGAAGGCTGCGAAAGAGAGAGAGAGAGAGTTGGAGATAGAGATGTACATATATGAATAATTATGCACACACACACACACACACACACACACACACACACACACACACACACACACACACACACACACACACACACACACCACACAAGCATACACACACCACACCACACACACACCACACACATATATATATATATATATATATATATATATATATATATATATATATATATATATATATATATTATATATATATATATATATATATATATTTTATTATATTTATATATATATATATATATATATATATATATATATATATATATATATATATATATATATATATATATATATTATATATATATATATATATATGAGATAGAGAGAGAGAGAGAGAGAGAGAGAGAGAGAGAGAAGAAGAAGAAGAGAGAGAGGAGAGAGAGAGAGGAGAGAGATTTCAGAAGAAAGAAGAAAGGAAAGAGGAGAAGGGAGCGAAATATGAAGGATGAATGTAAAACAGTGAATGTATAAAAAAACATTCGGAATAGAAGCAGCAAGGCGCGAATAACCTATACAGTAAATGCGATATGCACAAAAAAGAAGAAAAAAATGTAAAAAAAAAGAAAATCAATTTAAAATGAAATAGAAATGAAAATAGTTTGAATTGAGTAATAGGGTGAGAGCTGAAAGGAAACAGAAAATAAGAGAGTGCATATATTAAGTATGAATAGACTTGATAAAAATGAAATAACAGCGAACCGTTTGAATATATTAAAATAAAGTGTGTGGCGGAGGGGGGGGGGGTGAGAGAGGTGGAGCGTAAAGAAGAGAAGAGGATAGGGGAAGGGATGGGGGGGGGGGCTGTAGAAGGTAGATTGGTGAGGATAGGAGGGGGATGAGAAGGTATGTAAGGAGAGGTGAGTGGAGGGTAGATGAAATGAATGGAGGGGAAGATAGAGGGTAGATGAGGTGAATGGAGGGGAAGATAGAGGGTAGATGAGGTGAATGGAGGGGAAGATAGAGGGTAGATGAGGTGAATGGAGGGGAAGATAGAGGGTAGATGAGGTGAATGGAGGGGAAGATAGAGGGTAGATGAGGTGAAACGGATGGGGAAGGGGCTAGGCACCAAGGCTAGGCCAAGAGATGCGAAGTGAAGGAAAATCAGGGGTGTAGGAGGGGAGGGGAGGGGAGGGAGTAGGCGAGGATAGGGGTAGGGGTGAGGCGAAGGGAGGAGAGAAGTGATGATAAGTGAGGAGAGGTGAGGGGAAGGGAGTGAGGGGACAGAGGCAGCTTATAAATACCCTCACCTCTAAAACTGTCACTCCGGACCCCCCGAATGTCTATAATTAACACACGAGCTGGCAAGCGCCGCCTCATGCTCTGGATGTCAGAACGTATCTGTCATTTACACTAAGTATACCACCTGTAGGCTTCACCTGGAGAGTGAAGCTTAACCAGCAGGCTTCGGGGCTTCGCTCTCTGTGATCTATGGTCCTTGAGGACGATGTTAGTGAGTTTAAGGCTTCATTTCGAGTTTGTGATAATTAGATGCTGGTTTTCAAGCTTTGGTGTTTATTTGAGGTTTCAGAGCTTCTCATATGAATCAGGGATCGTGATACTGAAGCCTCCCATATGGTTCCGTGAAACTGTGGATTGTGTTTCGTAGTTCCAGAGTAATGTTGTAGGATTTCAGTGTGTGTATTGTTCTGTAATTTTTTTTTCTTTTCTTTATTTCTAAACCCCGCATTTGGTTGAATTCCACGTGCGACCACACACACACACACACACACACACACACACACACACACACACACACACACACACACACACACACACACACACACACACACACACACACACACACACACACACACACACACACACACACAGATATATATATATACTATATATATATATATATATATATATATATATATATATATATATATATATATATATATATATATATATATAATATATGAGAGAGAGAGAGAGAGAGAGAGAGAGAGAGAGAGAGAGAGAGAGAGAGAGAGAGAGAGATGGTTAGATAGATAAACAGATATATAGATAGATAGATAGATAGAAACACACACACACGCAACTCTCATTTGGTTGAATTTCACGTGCGACCACACACACACACACACACACACACACACACACACACACACACACACACACACACACACACACACACACACACACACACACACACACACACACACACACACACACACACACACACACACACACACACACACACACACACACACACACACACACACACACACACACACATGCACAAACACACGCAGACGTACACACTCATCCCCCCCCCCCCATTATACAAAAGCGTTGAAACATCCTTACTTCTAACATCAACATCCCACACACAATAGCACTCGGTTAATTAGGACGTGTAACCTTTCCAAATACACATACATGGCAAAAAATTTAGTAGGGAAAAATGGAAATGCACGTAGTTGCTGGGACTCTTACACACACGAGTGATCTCCCAGTCAAAGGCATATCGAATGTTCTCCAATTACTAGGCGATGTTCATTCTAAATGTTCAGCAAACATCCCTTTCGGCGATCCAATTAACCCCCCCCCCCTATCATCATCTTCAGGCTCCTTTCTTTAAGAACGAAGTTGGTTTCGTCCATGTGAATTACACCTCCCTCATGCAGAATATGAATATAGCCTCCGTTAGTGGGTATTGGAAGGGTAATAATACTGATTAGATGGGATATTTCGGAGTCTGTATATATGTGAGCGCTATCAATTTTTTTTCTTTTAGATGTGTATTTTTGCTCTTTCTAATGTAAGTCAGAATTGGATATTTCGAGTGAGGAAGAAAATTAGTTTAGGAGCTCCCCTCCGATGACGAAAAGTGAGAAGATATGGCCGCATATCTGCTCTTGCGAATGGAGATTGGCAAGATTAAGATGATATCACCGAACGAGTTAAGTCTAGAGATCCTGCGAGGTACACGATTAATGCTACGAGTAGGAGGCTTGATAAAGGAATGAACAGATAAATAAAATAAATGGCCCATGTTACCCAAATCACATCAGACACCTTCGACATAATCATCCCTACAACTTTTGTCTCCGTGAAAGTTACAGGGAAGATCAAAGACTTTCAAGCAACACATACAAGTCAGCCGAGGTTTGCGAGACATGTATAGAGACACTTTACATGTACGATTACATTTATGGGAGGTTACAAGTGGGGTGCGAATATGTAATGCTTATGT
>NC_051399.1:41287669-41292669 GCF_015228065.2 Penaeus monodon
TTTGTTTAGATTTTCCTTCGTTTTTTTTTCTACTTCGTCTTGTTTTTTTCTCTTTGTTTAGATCTTCCTTCGTTTTTTTTTTCTTTCCCTCTTTCGTCTTGTTTTTTTTTTCTTCTCTCTTTGTTTAGATTTTCCTTCGTTTTTTCTTTCTCCTTCGTCTTTTTTTCTCTTCTTGTTTAGATTTTCCTTCGTTTTTTCTTTCGTTCTCCATCGTCTTGCTTTTTTTGTTGTTTAGATTTTCCTCCGTTTCGTCTTTCTCCTTCTTCCCTTTGTCTCTTTGCTATTATATATATATATATATATATATATATATATATATATATATATATATATATATATATATATATATATATTCTTGCTCTTCTGTTCGTTCTCTCCTCCCCCTTCTTGTTTTTTTTTTCGTGTTCTCCTTGCTCTTGCCTTCTCTCCCTTCGTTCTCCCCTTCTTGTCTTTTTCTCTTGGTTATCTCCTCCTTCTCCCTCTTGCCATTTCTCTTCGTTTTTTTTTTCTTTCTTCTTCTACTTTATTTTTTTCTTAATTTCTCCTATTAATGTTTTTTCTTCTATCTATCCTTTTCTTCGTTCCCTGTTTTTTTTTTTTTTTTTTTTTTTTTTTTTTTTTTACATTTGTTTCCCCTTCCTCACGAATTAGTTTCTTCACTCATTATGAATCCAATAGAAATACAAAGGCCATACATATAGACAGACAGACATATAGATAGATAGATAGATTGATAGATAGATAGATAGATAGACAGATAGATCGATATGTATATAGATAGATAGATAGATAAATATATATAGATAGATAGATAGATAGACAGATATATATATATATATATATATTATATATATATAGAGAGAGAGAGAGAGAGAGAGAGAGAGAGAGAGAGAGAGAGAGAGAGAGAGAGAGAGAGAGAGAGAGAGAGAGAGTTAGAATGCGCGCGTGTGTGTGCGTGTGTATGTGTGCTTACATATATATAGGCATACACATATACTGTATTCCTAAAGACTCGAAATACTGTAAATTCAAGCACACAGTATATCCGCCTCAAAGGGAGCCCGCGCGCAGTATTTACAATGTAAATAAAACCCGCGTGTGACCGGCCGCGTCTTGGTGCAGTGACTTAGAAACCATCGGGTCTTCCCTAAGGAGACGGCGGCGGATGCAAATGGCGTCGACACAGACACCCTAAGACAAATATTTTGATAACAGGAGACGGCGTTCCGTGGCCCGGAGTCCCGAGTGACACTGTCTTCAAGATGGTTGATTTTATTGAATTTCTCAGACTGGCTGACGTCGAGATCAAGGAATAAAGGCGCGGCGATAGATTGACTGGATTTTTAAAACCGCTCTCCCGAGGATTTTCTCCTCTTCTGTATCAAAGCTTCGGTGATCGTGAAGAAGCGACAGAGGATGCTGATGTTTATTAAATCCATCTTAACGCCTTTTACCCGAGGAAAAGAGAAGAAATACCTAGTTTAAAAGGAAGTCGAAAACCAACTTAAGTCTGGACGTCGGGGACCGCTAGCCTCTCTCCCCTCTCGCTGGCCAGCTGGCACCTCGCTAGGCCAATGGATTACATGCTCTGTACTTCTCTAAATTAGCCCCAGAAACGGCCAGAATGCCCTGAGCACGAGGCATTCAGGTCTCGACGTGGAATCTACGAGGAAACAAACTCCGCCTCCTTCCAAAGATAACCTCCCCCCCCCCTCATCCTACGACCTAGTTCCTCCCCCAACCCCCTCATTGCACTCCCTTTCCTCCTCTACATCTTCTCTCTCTCTTCACCTCTCCTTTCTTACCTTCTCTTCCTTCACTCCTCTCCCTCATTCCACGACCTTCGCCCCTCCACCCCTTCATTCCCTTCGCTTCACCTCCCCACCCCCCTCATCCCGCTGCCTTCATCCCCATTCTTCTCTTTCTCTCTCCCTTCACCTCTCCACCCTTATCCCTCTGCCTTCTCCCCTTCACCCCCCCTCACCCCGCCTCCCCACACCCCGCTCCCATCTTCCCCACCCCCCTCCCCCAGCTCCCATCACGCCCTCCCCCCGTCACATCTCCCTCACCCCGCTCCCATCACGCCCACCCCCCCTCACATCTCACTCACCCCCCTCACCCCGCTCCCATCACCCCCACCCCCTAAGGAAGGAGGCTCGGCGTTGGCAACTTTCCCTCGCCAGTAACGCACGTATCCTAGATGGAATGGTTTTGATGCCGACATTTTTCTTTTGGTGTTGTCAAGCTTGTTGAACCTAGAAGCAGTGTGGCGCCTTCGTGGGGGGGGGAGACAAGGGGGAGGGAAGTAGGTGGGGGGGGGGAGATAAGGAGATGCTAATGAGAGGGGGGCAATTAGTAATATGTTACAGGGAGAGTGAGTGAATGAAGGAGGAAGAGAGAGAGAGAGAGAGAGAGAGAGAGAGAGAGAGAGAGGGGGGGAAAGAGAGAGAGAGAGAGAGAGAGAGAGGAGAGAGAGAGAGGAGCGAGGAGGACAGACAGAGAGAGAGAGAGAGAGAGAGAGGAGAGAGAAGAGAGAGAGACAGAGAGAGAGAGAGAGAGAGAGAGAGAGAGAGAGACGGAGCGAGAGACAAAGAGAGAGGGAGGAGAAAAGATAGAGAGAGAGAAAAGAAGAAATTTATTGGAGACAGATATATAGAGAATAGCTTATTGCGAAGAGGAAAAAAAAGACAGTCGTAATAAGGGAGATTAGGTTCTAAGAAACATTTAGGGAGAGTTTCAACAGGAGTACGAGAAAGAAGTTGATGATAGATGATGCGATGTTTATGCGAGCTAATGGGGGATAAGTGGATAAAGGAGTTCTAGATGGAGTTGCATGGAGTTTGAAGCTATTTGATGACCTCAAGTGGATTTCAGATAGAAAGGAAAATTGGCAAGTAAAAAGTGTATACATACATACATGTATACATATAAACATGCATACATGCACACACATACACACACACACAACACACAACACACACACACACACACACACACACACACACACACACACATATATATATATATATATATATATATATATATATATATATATATATATATATATATATATATATATATATATATATATATATGCATTTATGTTAGTGTATGTATGTTAATATCTGTGTGTGTAAAATTATATACATGTGTGTATGCTAGTGTGTGTGTGTGTGTGTGTGTGTGTGTGTGTGTGTGTGGTGTGTGTGTGTGTGTGTGTGTGTGTGTGAAATGACTGATCTGAATTGGTAAAAGCGTAACACAAAATTTTAAATCTTTCACATGTTTTGTATCGATGACCTGTCAAGAAACAAGCAAACGGCAATAAGATTGGTGATATATGGCGAGCAACTCAAATTTCCTTCTTCCCCAACTATAGAAAACATTTACGAACGTAGAAAAGTAAGGTGACATTTAACAGAATGTAATAAATCTAAACAGAAAGCAATTGAAGTAAGAGGAGAGAGAGAGAGAGAGAGAGAGAGAGAGAGAGAGAGAGAGAGAGAGAGAGAGAGAGAGAGAGAGAGAGAGAGAGAGAGAGAGAGAGAGAGAGAGAGAGAAGAGAAAAGAAAGAGAGAAAGAGAAGAGAGAGAGAGAGAGAGAGAGAGAGAGAGAGAGACAGAGAGAGCAACAGATCGAAAAAGAAAATATTGAAAACAATAGAGGAATAACTTCAAAGAAGTTACATCAAATAAGCAGATGGAGCCTCTTTCAAGTTTGCGGAAGGAATGGGAAAATTGATAGCAGAACGAGTGGCAATACGTTACCTTCACTGCGGCGCACGCTCTGCTTGACAGGAAGGAGAGAGAGAGAGAGAGAGCGTTGCTGGATATTTGATGGCGCTGAATACAAATCGCTTGTGAATGTGGATCGTTATTGCAAACATCGAATACATTATTCCGAACCTGGATGTGGAGAGGAGGTTGAGGAATTAAAGAGTTGGGGGAAGGGAGAGGGTAGGGTGGGGGATGTATGTGTCTTTGATTTTAAAAGCTCGCACTAAAAGGTCCATTCTGTCTGAGGTTAAAGCGAAGTAGAGCTCCATTGGCCAACAGCGCATTTACCTGCATTTAATTCCCTTCTTAGCGGACCCTCGGCCACAATCGCACCGTAAGTAGGACGATACCGGCCGTGCAGCCACAATTACCGGCGAACGGACTCCAAAAGCAAGAAAACACCATTAGCGGGAAACCAGTTTGGCCAAGTGAGCCCTCAGGGACATGTCTCTCCACTGTCCATTCACAACATTCAATGGGCATTGTGTATATGTTCGGAAACCACATTTCACATTTGCGGACAGATTGTCACCAAGTTCTCGAAATATAATGAGGCAACAGCACAGACCAAATACCCCCAGACTTCCATTACTTGAGTTTGCATCGTGATTCGCTATTGGCTGCGAGAGTCCTTGTGAATAGCGATGCTTGCGAGACAATCAAAGGTAGAAGAGTTTTTGATGCCTGATTTGTTAGGTAACCTTCTTCACGTTCCTGTGGATAAGGAAGTTATTTCTATCTATTTATTTTTTTGAGTATTTATGGACATATGATATCTGTATCACATGATGTTAATACACACAGTTCAAATTACGGGAACTACAAAATGACAGATGAAGCATAAGGCATAGGAGAAATTTTTATAAAATAACAGTAAAGAAGCGTGGAATTAATGTATATGGAAATGACTACGGAGCCTCAAAGGTCAGGATGGAAGTTTGGATGAATTAACTTGCCAATAGTTGAGAAGAGAGAAGT
This sequence comes from Penaeus monodon, assembly GCF_015228065.2. Taxonomy (NCBI): domain Eukaryota; kingdom Metazoa; phylum Arthropoda; class Malacostraca; order Decapoda; family Penaeidae; genus Penaeus; species Penaeus monodon. The sequence continues at coordinate 41,292,424 of NC_051399.1, forward strand.
TAAAGCAGCTTTGAGTAAATTGAGAAACAGTATGGCTTCAGAACGGGATGGGAATTTAACCAGCGTATGCAGTTATATGTAGTCAGATAAATAAAGTGATGAAAAGGGAAATCTTTATTAGTATTACCATAAGTACATCTCTGGTTATATGTATTTGGGAAACTGGAGAAAGAAATGAAAAGGAAATCCTTATTACTATGCCTTATATATACATATATAGTTAAGAAATAGAGAACGAGATGAAAA
>NC_051399.1:41297669-41300169 GCF_015228065.2 Penaeus monodon
CACCTCTTTGGCTGGCATTGATATCCAGCCTCGATCAGAAAGCGTTATAAATATTCACCTTCGCTGGGTAATTGCTCATGGCTGGTGATAAAAGAGGAGAAAGAAGGAGAAGGAGGAGGAGGAGGGGGAAGAGGGGGAAGAGGGGGAAGAGGGGGAAGAAAAAAAGGAGGAGAAATAATGGGAAGAATAAAGGAGGAGGAGAAAAAGGAGGAGGAAGAGAGGGAAGAATAAGGGAGGAGGAGGAAAAGGAGGAGGAAGAGGGGAAGAATTAAGGAGGAAAAGGAGGAGGAAGAGGGGAAGAATTAAGGAGGAGGAGGAAATGGGGGAGGAAGAGGGGGAAGAATAAAGGAGAAGGAAGGGGGAAGAATTAAGGAGGAGGAGGAAAAGGAGGAGGAAGAGGGGGAAGAATAAAGAAAAAGTAGAAAAAGAAGGAGAAAGAGGGGGAAGAATAAGTAGGAGGAGGAAAAAGAGGAGGAGGAGGAGGAGGAATAAAGGAGAAGGAGGAAGAGGTAAATGAGAAGGAGAGGGAGGAAAGTAGTAGACGAAAGAGAAAAGGAAGAAGAAAAAGAAAGAAAAATAGATTAAAAAGAGAGGGAGAAGAAGAATAGAGTGGGAGGTAGATTTTGTGATATTCTTAGATATTATACGAATAAGAAGGAGAAATGTGAAGATAAATATAAGACAAAGAGAAATAAGGAAAATAACAATAATCCAAAGAGAAGAGAGAGAAAACTTATAAAAAAAAAACTGGGACCAAAAAAGATCTGAAAGTAAATTAAAATCAACAAAATAAAACGAAAGAAACTTAGGAGTATAATCAGGGTGAGAAAGGGAAAAGAAAGACGAGAAAATAGAAAGAAAAACGATGAAAGAAAAAAAGATAGAGTGATTAAAAAAAGAAAAAGAATAAATAACGATGAAAGAAAAAAAGATAAAGAGGGTGATTAAAAGAGAAAGAATAAATAACGAGGGGAGGCGAGAGATAAGAATAATCCAAGAACGATATATCCCCAAGTCAAGGATCCTGCGTCATGTTCATGGTAGCTGCGGCCATTATAAAGCCATCACAGCAATACACCATCGTAAAGGGAAAATGCCGCTGGGGGGGAGGGGGGGTTTGGGGTTTGGGAGCATGGGTAGAAGGAGGAGGGGGGGGGGTGATATATCCCGTGGCTTTGATTTTCCTCGGCCCTTCTCATATTCACTTTCTGGCCAGTATGGTTTTTCCTTCTTCTCTCTCTCTCTCTCTCTCTCTCTCTCTCTCTCCCTCTTTCTCTCTCTCTCTCTTTCTCAGTCTCTCTCATGCTCTCCCTCGTCTTTCTCGCTGGGGGGGGGTCTCTCTCGGTCTCTCCTGATCTCTCTGTCAAGTTCGGGGTTCTCTGTCTCTCTGGCTTCTGTCTCTCTTCTCTCTCTCCCTCTCTCTTTCTCTCCTCTCTCTTTCTCTTTCTTATTTCTCTTTCCCACTTTTTCCTTCTCTCTTCTTTACCTCTCTCTCTCTTCTCTCTTCCTCTCTACCTCCTCTCTCCTTCTCCTCTCTCCTCCTCTCCTTCTCTTTCTGCTTTCTTTTTCCCTATTCTCCCTCCCCTCCCCCTCTCCCTCCTCTCTTCTCTCTTCCTCGCCCTCCTCCCATTCCCTTCCCTTCCCTCCTCCCACCATTTTTTCCTGCCCATATCTCCTTCTCCCTTTCCCTCTCCATCACCCCCACTCCCTCCCCTCCCCACCACCTTCTCCTTCCCGCCCTCTCCCTCCCTCCTTCTCCCCTCACCCATCTCCAACCCCACCTCCTCATTCCCCTCCCCCCATCCCCACCCCATTCTCCTTCCCCGCCCTCTCCCTCCCCCTTCTCCCCCACCCCATTCTCCAACCCCGCCCTCTCCTTCTCTCTCCCCTCTCCCCCCCCCATTCTCCTTCCCCGCCCTCTCCTTCTCCCTCCCCCTCTCCCCACCCCATTCTCCTTCCCCGCCCTCTCCTTCTCCCTCCCCCTCTCCCACCCCCTCTCCCCCACCCCATTCTCCTTCCCCGCCCTCTCCTTCTCCCTCCCCCTCTCCCCCACCCCATTCTCCTTCCCCGCCCTCTCCTTCTCCCTCCCCTTCTCCCCCACCCCATTCTCCTTCCCCGCCCTCTCCTTCTCCCTCCCCCTCTCCCCCACCCCATTCTCCTTCCCCGCCCTCTCCTTCTCCCTCCCCCTCTCCCTCACCCCATTCTCCTTCCCCGCCCTCTCCTTCTCCCTCCCCCTCTCCCCCACCCCATTCTCCTTCCCCGCCCTCTCCTTCTCCCTCTCCCTCTCCTCCACCCCATTCTCCTTCCCCCGCCCTCTCCTTCTCCCTCCCCCTCTCCCCCACCCCATTCTCCTTCCCCGCCCTCTCCTTCTCTCTCCCCCTCTCCCTCCCTCTCTCCCCCACCCCATTCTCCAACCCCGCCCACGCCGCACGCCTCTCGTCCCAACTCTTGGCCAATCCGCCTCGATCTCCAACCACGTTACGCTGCGGTGATGTGAGCG
>NC_051399.1:41305169-41310169 GCF_015228065.2 Penaeus monodon
GGTAATCCCCAGCCTCCGGGCCCGAATTCAACATGGTCTGGCCAAGGACTAGCGCTAACATCAGCAAAGGCGGAATCGTCACCACAAGTATTACGTACAAAATGCAAGGTTTAGTCGCGGGATTATTTTATTAGAACAAAGAAAGAAAGAATGAATGAAAAGTGGGAAGGAAAAGAGAGGGGAGAGGGCACACAGGCTATCGTATACTCACACATATGGACACAGGCTCATACACATACACACACACACACACACACACACACACACACACACACACACACACACGAGAGAGAGAGAGAGAGAGAGAGAGAGAGAGAGAGAGAGAGAGAGAGAGAGAGAGAGAGAGAGAGAGAGAGAGAGAGAGAGAGAGAGAGAGAGAGACATACAGACAGACGACAGACATATAAAACAAAGAGAGAAAGCATGATTAGACGTACTATGATAATTGCTATAGAAAGCAAGTGATGATGATGATGAGGATGTTGTAATGATAGTAATAATGATAATGGTTTGAATAAAAATAATAGTAATAATGATGATGGTGACGGTAGGCATTGCAGATATTGTTAAAAATTAAATAATGATGATAATACTAATAATGATGATACTAGTGATAATGGTAATGAAATGTTAATAGTAATCTTAACGACAGTGATGAGGATAATAATGATTTAATAACAATGAAAATAATGATAATAATAATAATAATGAAGATATTATTAATACTGATACTAATACTAATACTAATACCAATACCAATGCTACTACTACTGCTACTGCTAATGATAATGATAATAATAATGATCATAACAATAATAGTAATGATAATAATAGTAATAATAATAATAATAATAATAATTTAAAAGAAATAATAATGACAATAAGAATTATAATAATAATGATAAAATAACGATGATAGTGATAACAATGATGATGGTGATGATAATGATAATGATAATAATGATGATGATAATGATGATAATGATAATAATGATGATGATGGTGATAATAATAATGAAGATAAAGGTAATAATGATGATGATGATGAAAGGCAATAATCATCTCCACCCCCCCCCCTAACAAAAGCACAATCGCCGAACACCATCGCACGCACAATCACAAGCACAATCACAGGCAGACCCTCCGCATCTCTTCAGACCACGATCCCGACTCACCCTTGGTCTAATGTTTCTGTTAGGACACAAAATGGACTTAATATATCACGCGTGGAAAATCTCCTGTTCACTATTGTGTGTTCGCTTTTAAGCCGTCCGCGAGCACGACGGGGAAAAACCTGCGTCATAAATCTGGACTAAAACCTTTGGTCGTAAAACCTTACGACTGGAGGAGGAGGAGGAGAAGGAGGAGGAGGAGGAGGAGGAGGAGGAGGAGGAGATGAGGTGGTGGAGGAGGAGGAGGAGGAGGAGGAGGAGGAGGAGTAGGAGGAAGGAGGAGGAGGAGGAGTAAGGAGAGGAGGAGAGGAGGAGGAGGAGGAGGAGGAGGAGGAGGAGGAGGAGGAGAGGAGGAGAGGAGGAAGAGGAGGAGGAGGAGGAGGAAGAGAGGTAGAAGGAGGAGGAGGAGGAGGGCGAGGAGAAGGAGGGGGAGGAAGAAGAATTATTGGGAGGCGTATAAATAAGGGAAGAGTTGGGGAAGATGAATAAGAGGAAAGTAGAGACGGAAGGGGGGTAGGATGATATAAAGGAGGAAGAGAATGAGCATGAGGATGAAGAGGAGGAGGAGAGAGAGAAAAAAAAAGAGAGGATTTGGAGACGAAGGATGGAAGAATGAAGAAAGGGAAGGGGGGAATAAAACGAAAGCAAAGGAAAAGAAAGAGAAATAGAGGAGGAGAAGGAGGAATGGATTGGAAGTAATAGGAAGAAAAGTGGGTGGGTATTAGGAACAGAAGGAGGAAGAGGAGAGAAGAAAAAGAGTTAAGAAAGGTGGAGTAGGAAGAGAAAGAAATAGGGAGAAAAGAGGGGGAAGAAAGAGGAGGAAGGAGGGAAAGGGACAGAGGAGGTGGCGAAAGGGAAAAGCATAGGAAGAGGAGAGAGAGGAAAGGATAGAAGAGGTAAGAGGGAAGAGGAGGAGGAAAAGGAGAAAAGAGTAGGAAGAGGAAGAGGACGAGGAGGTGGAGAAGGAGAAAGAGGAGGAAGAAGAAAGAAGGTACAAGGAGGAAGAGGAAGATAACAAGAAAACACCAAGATGTAGAGGAAGAAAGTGGATAGCAAGGAAAAGAGGAAAGACGATAAACGAGGAAGGGAAAGGTATCAGGACAATCAGACAAAGGATGAAAAAAAATCAATAACAGCAAAAAGAAAAAAAAAGAAAAAAGATAAATAACGATAATAATAATAATGATAATCATACTACTACTACTACTAATAATAATAATAATGAGTAGGAGGAGAAGGAGGCGGAGGAGAAGGAGGAGGAGGAGGAGGAGGAGGAGGAGGAGGAAAAGAAGACACATGGGAAAGAAGTAGATGACTAGAAGCGGTGAAAAAAAGGAGAGAGAGAGAGAGAGAGAGAGAGAGAGAGAGAGAGAGAGAGAGAGAGAGAGAGAGAGAGAGAGAGAGAGAGAGAGAGAGAGAGAGAGAGAGAAAGAAAGAGAGAGAGAGAGAGAGAGAGCGAAAAGAGAGGAAAAATAAGATGAATTGTTGAAGGAAGAATAAAAGCATGTAAAGAGGAAGGATGTCGAAAGAGATAAAGAAAAAGTTGAAGATTAAGAAAAGGAAAAAAGATGAGAAATCAACCAGACCTAAAGAAAAGATAAAGAAAAAAAAAAAAACAAGAAAAGAAAAATAGAAAGGGGAAAGGAAAAGGAATTTAGAAAGGGTTAGCAATATAAAGGGAGAGAAATAGAATGTAAAAATAATAGTAAAATTATATGAAAAACAATTAGAAGGAGGGAAGCGAAGGAGAGAGGGAGGGAAGACACTGATAACCGAAGGAAAAGGAGTATTAGAAGGAGGCGCAAAGGAAGATAAAGGCGGGAGGAGGGGCAATAGCCGGAGCGCAGCAGCTGTTGGAAGCAAGCAGGTTGGCTTAACACGAGGCGAATGAAGAAGGAGGCTGGGGAGGAGAGGAGGGGAGAGGAGAGGGCGATGCTTAAGGTGAAAGTCTTAATTTAGGTCTTTCAAAAGACATATGGGGTCTTAGCTCGGCAGTGCGCAGGATAAAGAGACCTTATCCAGGGTCTAGACCAGGGGCTTCGCGGGATTGCACCAGAATCTGCTCGGGGCCTTCGCCAAGATTTTGATATGTTCCTTCGGCGGCGCAGCTGGGTGGGCTCGAACCCGTCAGGAGGTCTCCATTATCACCAAATCTGTGAAACAAGGGAACGGTGTGTGTGTGTGTGTGTGTGTGTGTGTGTGTGTGTGTGTGTGTGTGTGTGTGTGTGTGTGTGTGTGTGTGTGTGTGTGTGTGTGTGTGTGTGTGTGTGCACGCGTGTGCTTGATAGTATGTTCCTTTAGCTACGTATAACCTGAACTGTTATTATTTTTTCTTCATTTTCTACGCTAAGCAGTTGTTAACACATGAGAACTGATATACAATAACATTATCCTTTGCAATTCAAACATTTTTATAGCCTATTTCAGACAGCGTACACAATATGCTACACATGACTGCACAAGATTGCTTATAATATCGAAAATTGGAAAAGAAAAGACCATTATTATAGAAGGGATTAATTACAGAATTTTTTTCCTAATAGGATTGGTTTCTGTGCTGCTTCTAGGGTAATCCCCTAAAAAAAGGTTTCCGAAATCAACTAATCAACCTTTTGCTGTAAGGTTGATTACGAAAAAAAGGTTTTATGTGACTGTATCTTTGTACCCGACGTACTTCACAATATATACGATTAGTTATCTTAGGAGAACTACTATACAGATTGAATTATTTCTGCGCTAAAACTATAGCCTGGATAGTTTATGTTATGTGTCAATGCGTTATTTATAGTTATGTAATTTGCATACTGTTAGCTGTTCCTTCTAACCCCCCTATGCCCTTACCTACGCCCTTCCTCACGCCCATCCAGAGCAAGTCTAACCGAACCCCTTCTCCTGACAGAGGCGAGGATGCGTGGCTGCGAGCGATGTCCAGCAGCGTCGGCGGCCTCGACCTCCCTAACGCCGATGATCCTGGTGGCGGCGGTGGCACTGGCCCTCCCCCTGCCCCACCTGGCTTCCCCTTCCCCCCCTAGGGCCACCGCCGCCTGCGACGTCACGGAGTACACGTGCGACCAGGGCGGCTGCGTCTCCCTCAGCCAGTACTGCGACGGCGTGGCGCACTGCTCGGACTACTCGGACGAGCCGCTGGGATGCACAGGTGGGGGGGGATAACCCTTTTCGATGCATTTTTGCTTTTGCTGCGGCTGGGTTTGGTCTCCTGACTATCTTTTTGTTATTCTTTTTTCTTTTTAGTGTTTGGATTATTTTTATTGTTAGTATTATAGATGTTGGTATTAATAATAGCTTATAGTTAATGTCATTATCCTGACTGTTATTTATGCTTTTTAGTCATTGTCATTGTTATTTTCAGTATTACTGTTATTATCATGATCTTTATTATTGTTCTTGTTACTGTTATTATTATTATTATTATTATTATTATTATTATTATTATTATGATGATGATGATGATGATGAAAAGGATTTATTCTTATTCTTATTCTTATTTTTATTCTTATTATTACTATTCTTATTCTTATTCTTATTTTTATTATTATTATCATCATTATTATTATTATTATCATTATTATTATTATTATTATTATCATCATCATCATCATCATCATCATTATCATTATCATCAGCAGCAGCAGCATTATCATTACTATTACGATTATTATTGTTATTATTGTCATTATTATTACTACTATTATTATTATTATTATTATTATTATTATTATTATTATTATTTTATTTTTTTTTTTCTTTTATCATTGTTGTAATTATTATCATTATTATTATTATCATTAATATTATTATTATTATTAT
>NC_051399.1:41330169-41332669 GCF_015228065.2 Penaeus monodon
GAAATCCTCCCTGTCCTGCAAATACACTTTTAAAACCGTAAAAGGGGAGGCAATAAAGTTGAGACTCACAAGCGTAGGTTTCCGGGGTAATATGTGTAAAACAGTCTACAATTTCCAGACCAATCTCTATGACTGCATTGCGCGACTACCAGGCTCGGCGACGCTGGAGGTCTGGGAGGAGCCGTGGAGACAGACGCGCCTTCCTCTCGGCTGCGTGTGCGACGGCGGCCTCGCACCCGCCTCGTTCGTGAGCCACACGCGGCTCCTCCAGCTGGATTTCACCATCAAGGAGATGAGCTGGAGCCAGGACTTCAACGACTTCTACTTCGATGCTGAGTACGAGTTCATCAAAACAAAGGGCTGCGATGAACAGAAGATCCTGAACGGCTCGACAGGTTCGATTTTGATCGGGAGCAAGACAGAGCTAGAAGAAAGTGGGGAAGAAGGCAGCAATGAAAAGTGTAACGATTATCCCTGGAGAATAAACGCAAGGGACAATAGCCATCTTTACCTGAACATTCCGGGTTACCACGCGTCTAGTCAGCGCTGCTCCACGAGGAATAGAGTAGTTGTCTTCGGAAGCCACACGGCGCGGCCACTGCGATCCGCCTGCCCCGAGCCCAACGTGGCCGACAGTGTGGATATTTTTTCATCGGGCTGGACCACTCAGCTGGATATGCTGGAACCCCTACCGGAGAGCTTGATTGTGCGTTACCTTGGCCGAGAGCCCGGCGTCTACAAGCTCACCTGGCTGGAGGTGCGGCGGGAGCCCCGTCCCTCGGCGCTGGAATCCCTGAAGGGCGGCGCGGGCCGGCGGCACATCACCGGCGCTACGTGTGGCCACCAATGCCCCGAGTTGGACGCGTGCATCAGCCCCGAACTCTGGTGCGACGGCGTGAAGCACTGCCCCTCCGGCGCCGACGAGCTCCGTTCCACCTGCCTCTATTTCACAATCCCGTGGCTGTACCTGATCCTGGGCGCCGTCGGTATACTGCTGGCACTGCTCGTGTTTGCTTCTGCCCTGGTGGCCGTCCGGGTGTACCAGCGCGGGAAGGTCAAGAGGAAGAAGAAGAAGGAGGCGCAGAGACTCATGACCCGGGAGGTCATTCTCCCCATGAACTTCCACAAGGAAAACATTTACTGATACCGGGATGTCGGTCTGACCCGCCGGCATAAGGAAACGACCTTCCCTCAGCTCTTCTCTTCCTGAGTGTCTGCTCCTTTATTACCCGCCTTGTCCTGGATCCTTTTTATATACATTTTTTTAGCTGCTTGACGAGACACTCAGAAAAATCCAGGTTTTACTATCTACTCTGTAAATATTTGCATTTTTGTCTACGGGCGATATCTATCAGCTAGATGAAGACTTTGATGACCTCATGTAGTGTTTTATAACCATATGTGCGTCTTATTTCTACCCGGCAGGAGTCGCCATGCCTTACATAGAGAGGTCCGCCTTCTCTTTGCTGACGACATAATGTTCATTGGTCTGACAACCTCACCACGCCCCTTCGAAGAAGCTCCTGGTTGCCATTGTTTTTTGTGTGTGACCTTTGACCTTATTGTCACCCAAAACCTTTGTTTTCCCCAAACCCCTTTTCCAATAGAAACTTTGCTCCTTGCAGACTGACGAAATCGAGAACTGTAATCAAGTAAAAATGAAAAACGAAAGACAAACATGGTAAAAAAAAAGAAAAATAAATCGATGATACTAATAAAACGGATGAGGTGCCTCTTATAGTGAACCAGTGAACTTTCCCACATCCTTCTAGTGAAGCTCCTGAACCTCCCAGCACCCAACCTGCGAATAAGTGAACCTCCCTCGACCTTGGACCTGGTAATAAAAGCAGACATACATACTGCCGCTCATTATCGTGACTTCCATAAATTGCCAAAATTCCTGAAATATTTGGAGGCACAATTTCCCCTCTGCTTACATTTCTTAACGAAGTAAAATCCCACTTAGAGAATTAGACATTTAAAATTAACGTAATCTCAAGTCTGTTTTTAATCTATGGAAGTGAATGTATCGGTAAGAAAGAATAATCATAAGATAAGTGGTTTGCCAATGTGTGTATGTGAGTAAGTGATTAGAAATTTGAATAATTAGAAAGTGAGAGAGTGAAAAAAAGTGGTAATGGGCGCTAGTTCCTTACCTTAATATGCCCAGGACGAGAAGAATTTTTTGGCTGTAGAGAAAAAAGATCGACATTCGAAGTGTTTAAGTCAAAGACATTATTCGGGCAAAATGCTTGTGATCTATTTGGATTCTTTAATACACCAAAATTTCCTAGACAGGTAGACTTGATTCGAAACAAAAGACATGTACAGTCGTATCTAATACGATCCAAACTTCAAAATTTCAAACACAGATTCTTATCATATAAAAGACAAACAAACAAACAGAACCAAAATCCGAACTTCAAAATTCCAAAGATTTTTTTTAATCTACAAAAGGAGAGACAAACAGGCAGAGCCAAAGATGTTCTTGAGCCACACG
>NC_051399.1:41340169-41342669 GCF_015228065.2 Penaeus monodon
AGACATATACGCACACAAGCATTCTGCACAGCATCCAAACCTTTCAAAATTGAGTTCGATGCCGAACCATACACGATTGACCCAAAATCTCTTTAGATCTAATTAGGGCTTTACATATAATTAGCAAAGACTTTCTATCTGCTCCCCATTTATTTCCAGCAGTGCACTTATGTAAACTTAGTGCTATTTGACATTTATTCTTTAATTGACCAATGTGGTCTTTCCAGTTGAGTTTATGATTAAATAGTAGACCAAGAAATTTAGCAAAAATTTGAATAAGTATTGAGTGATTATCTCAAGTTTGGAAGTTGCCAAACATCAGGCTATGTAAAAAAAACAACAATACTCTTTCTTGTGGAAAACTCCCGCTGGAGGCCCCAGTTATGAATCATATCCAGTGCCAGATGAGTACGATTTGTTGAGCATTCTGCATTATTGCTGGAGTGCCATAATGCACAATCATCGGCGTACAGTATTTAAAATACCGAGTGGGAGCTGGTAAAATATCATTTACCATACATAGAAATAATGTTGGTGACAAGACACTTCCTTGTGGGAATCCGTTTGCCTGGACAAAAATGTCCGAAAAAAGTAACATTGTCAGAGAGCAATTATTATTATTATTACTATTATTTTATAATCATCATCACCATCACCATCATCATCATCACCATCATCATCAGCAGCAGCAGCATCAATAATAATAATAATATCTTTACAGGTAATTTTATTAATCTCTGTATACTTTGGAAAGGGGGGAGGGGAGGGTCGTTGGAAAAGGGCACTATTTGTAAACTTGAGAAGAAAAAAAAAGAATGGATGACCCCATAGTTATAGTATGATTAGTAATATCATTATTATGACAACAATAATATTAACATTAAGAATAATAATTTTAATGGAAATATAACATGAAACTAACAACAATAATAATCATGGCAATAATAATTATAGCAATAATAGTATTAATAAAAACAATAACAATAATGGTATCAACAATGATAATAATAATATTGATAAAAATAATAATGATAATAATAATAATAATAATAATAATAATAATACTTTTGATTATATTAAAATAATAATTAATAATTCATAATAGTCATAATAATAAAGACCATAATATTAACAATAAAGAAATAACACCAACAAAGATGATGATAATAATTATAGTAATAATAACAACAATGAGAATAATAAAGTAGAAATAGTAGTAGTAGTAATAATGATAATAGTAATAATGATAATGATAATAATTATTATAAAAATAGTAATTATAATAATAATTATGGTAACAATAATGGTGATGATGGTAACCATGATGATAATTATAATAATAACAATAATGATAATACTAAAATGATAATGATATTAATTATGACAATTATTATAATAATAACGATAATTATAATAATAATAATAATAATAATAATGATAATGATAATAATAATAATAAAAATAATAATAATGATAATGATAATGATAATGATAATGATAATGATAATAATAATTAAAATGCTAACTAGAACAACAATAACTGTGATGCTAATATTGATATTGATAATGATAATAATGATTAGATAATAATATAAGTTGTATTAATAGTAATAATATAAATATTTTTTTTACAATGATGAGAATGAGGATGATGATAATAAAAAAGTAATAAAATAATAGATATTATTATAATATTTATATTAATGATGATAATGATAACAAATATTATTGCTATCATTATGATGATAACTATAATAATGGTAATGATAATAATAATAATGATAATACTAATAAAAACAACAACAACAACAACAATGATAATGATAATGATAATGATAATGATAATGATAATGATAATGATGATGATGATGATGATGATGATGATGATGATGATGATGATGATGATAGTGATGATGATGATGATGATAACAACAAAAATAATAGTAGTAGTAATAATAATGGTAATAATATTATTACTATTAATAATGACAATACGAAGATGGAGAAAGATGAAAGACGGAAGACTGTTATAATAATCATAATTATCCAAAGCATTATCACTTTTATAACAAAATGATAATTTTCTTTATATTCTAATCAGGAACATATTAATATTGTTTTGATCCTCTTCATTACCAATATTGTTACTATTATTTTAGGTAGAGGTACGAAAATAATGTTAAAATCATAATACTAACGATAATTATATGTATTAACCTTTGTTAATTAGAACTCTGCAGGCAGACAAATACACGCTTTGAAGTGACACTGAGCTTGATATAAAGGAGCAGTGAGGTATATTCCATTAATTTGGGTATATTTCTTATTGAAAAACTAGTATTTCAGCATTAACGCAAAGTCCACTCGAAATACTGACCACAGTAAACGTCCTTTTTTCACCAAACTGTTGTGCAGTTAATCTGGGAGAATGAACCTCAGTAATCATGGAATACTTTGTTACATTTTAGATATATTGTCGACGTTTTTAGCCGGTAATCTC
>NC_051399.1:41350169-41355169 GCF_015228065.2 Penaeus monodon
GCTTATCTCATCCTTTCTCCTATTCTCTGTTCGTCTCCTGCTTTTTTTCTTTCTTTCTCCCTATTTTTCTACATCTATCCTCTTTCCTCATTTTCCCTTCTCCTCTCTCCTCTTCCATCCATTTTTCTCCCCTTCCTCACCCTTCCCCCCCTCCTCATCTTTTTTTCCTCCTCTTCCCTCCTCGTTTTTTCTTGTCTCCCCCCATCCTTCCTCCTCTCTCCTAATCTCTCTTTGTCTTTCCTCCTTTTATCTTTTCATTCTTCCTCCTCTTTCCTTGATCATCATTCTTCTTTATTTCCTTTTTTCTCCTTCTGTTTCTTCATGCTTGTTCCCCTCTTCCCTCACTCTTCACCTCTCTATCTCCTTCCTTCGCTCTTTCACCCTCTCTTTGTCTCTTTCCCTCCCTCCTCCTCCTCCCTCTTCTCCTTATGTTCCTCCTCGTCCCTCTTCGTCCTCCTCTTCTCTGCTCCTCGTCTCTGTCCACTTGCTCCCTCATCTCTGCTCGTCCCTCCTACTCCAGGCCATCCAGAGGTGCCCTTCTCCTTCCTCTCTCTCTCTCTCTCTCTCTCTCTCTCTCTCTCTCTCTCTCTCTCTCTCTCTCTCTCTCTCTCTCTCTCTCTCTCTCTCTCTCTATTCTTTATTACATTCCCACTTCACCCTCTTCATTTGGCTCAGCGAATTTCCAGATGACGGCAAAAATGTAAGTGAGAGTTATTGTCTGGCGAGATCACGGAGAGAAAATTATTTGTGTCCAGATGCGGTGGAGAGAGTGGGCGTCAGGGGAGACCATGGGGAGGTTTGGGGAAAGGGGAGAGGGGAGGCCAGGGTCACGGGGAGTCAGGGATGAGGAAGGAGGGGAGAGGGGGTGGAGATATAGGGGTTAGGGAAGAGGATGAAGGGGGTCAGGTACCATATGGGTGAGGGTAAGCGGAGGGGATGCTGTGTGGGTGAGGGGAAAGGGAGAGGAGGTTGCCATCGGGGTGAGGGGAAAGCGAGGAACGGGTGGCCCCGGGGTGGAGAGGAGGGGGAGGGCGAGAGTAGTGCCGTGGGAACAGGGGATGGGGAGGTGGAAGGGGTTCCATGAGGGGGAGGATAAGGGAGGGTAGGTGCTCCGTCGTCCCATTTCTGCTTCTGCTGGATTTATTGTCATGGAAATCTAGGATTCATAAAGTTGATTCGGAAGAGAAGAGAAACTATGGAAATGGTACTGAGTCATACGCATTGTCTCATGATTTAGAGGTTATTAGTCTAAGGCACGATGGCCATTAAATCAGACTCATGCACTAGCAAACGTTAATTTAGATGTTTGTTGCAAATCTTATCTGTCACTTTAATGTCTCTGGTGAGTACATTCACTCGCAGAGAACTAAACATTGACCAAGATAATGTTAAAGCTGGAGATAACGTACAATGCTTGCTCACTCGTCTAATTACAACGCAAACTATTGTACATTAATAATTAATGAGGTATTTAATGCATGCAAGACCTTCCGGGCCTCATACCGTGGCTGCGAGTTAAGGCTCTCTTTCTTTAATTCCTCCTGGCAGGCGAGATCTATTGCCCTAGTGTGAATGGCTTAATGGCTTTTCCTGAGCGAATTTCATTTTTGCAGGAGTCGTTAATAATCCCATCAGATTAAAAAATATATATATGCTTGAGACGTTGTGCATTCATTTTGTTCACTTTATCTTTGTTTTTGTTTTTCTTTTTCCTGTTGCAGTGTTAACCAGCGTTCTCCGAAAGTGATGGTTGTGACGGTGGTAACAAATATGAAACAATATCGAAAATGTTAGTTATTTTTAAATATAAAAAACGATGATGATAAAGAACAAAGATAATAATAATAAAATGATAACAATGATAACAAAAAAAAAAAAAAAAATTAGTTACAATAACAATGATGATGATAAAATAAATAGTGATAATATTAATAATGATGATGCTGTCATGATGATCATAATGCTGATGTGGGTAATGATAATGATAATAATAGTAATAGTATGAAGAATGATGATAACAATAGTGATGATAATAATAATAATAATAATTGTAATAATAATAATAATAATAATAATAATAATTATAACAATAATAATAGCAATAATAATAATGATTATAGTAGTTATAATAATATTGATATTGATGATAATGATTAAAAAAAGGATGATAATGATAATTATTATTATCATTATTATTATTATTAGTGTTGTTGTTATTATTATCATTCTTCTTCTTCTTCTTCTTCTTCTTCTTATTCTTCTTATTATTATTATTATCATTATTATCATCATTATCATTATCATTATTGTCATCATCATCATATTATTATCATTATTTTTTGTTAATGTGATAATCCTTATTTTCATTGGTAATATAACTATTATAGTTATTATATGATTATTATTATTGTTGTTGTTGTTATGATAAGAAGAAATAATAATAATGGTAATAATGATGATAATAGTAATAAAATAATAATGATAAAAGTAGTAGTAATAGTAATGATAATAATGATAATCATGATAATGATGATGATAATAATGATAATACTAATGATAATGATAATGAAGAAGATGATGAAGATGATGGTGATGATGATGATGAAAATGATGATGATGATGACGATGGAAACAATGAATATGATGAAAATGATAATTACATTGATGATAATAATATAGATAATGATAATGATAATAATGGTAATAATAATAGAATAATAATGATGATAATAAAACAATAATAGATAATAGTAATAATGATAATAACGGTTACGATGATAATGACATTTAACAGTGATAATGATAATGATTTTCATTATTATCGTCATTTTCTTATCAACATCACTGTCATCATTATCAATATTGCCATGATAATGATAATTATAACGAAAACACAGATAATAGGGATTACCTATAACAACAAACGAAAATAATGATAGTAATATCAATAATGATGATGATCATGAAGATAATGATGATGACGATGATGATGATGATGACAATGACGATGATAATAAAGATGATGATGACGATGATAATAGTTAATAATGATACTAATGATAATAATAATAATAATAATAATAATAATAATAATAATAATAATAATAATAATAATTAATTATTATTATAACGAAAACAACAGTAACAATAAGGATGATAGCAATGACAATAATAATGGTAATAATAACAACTATTATTATAACAATGACAATGATTATGATAATGATAATAACAATGATAATGAATATGATAATAATAATAATAATAACAAAAGTAGTAGTAATAATGATAATAATAGTGACAACAATAGTTATGATAATAAATTTAAAAGAACTAATATAAACAAGAATAATAATGATAAGAATATTGATAATAAATTCAATAATGTTGATAGTAATGATGATGATGATGATGATGATAGTGATGATGATGATGATGATGATGATGATGATGATAACAATAATAATAACAATAATAATAACAATAATATAATATTAATAATGATGATAATAATAATAATAATTATAATAATAGTAATAATAATAATAATAATGATGATAATAATAATAATAATAATGAATACAGAAATAAATGACATGTGCTGAAACCACGTCAATCAACCAGACCATCTTATTCACACTGAAAACGTAAACCCTAACACCCCGAGATTAGTCACCTGGAACATGTCAGATTACAGATGCTGCAGCCTCTGGAGATAGGGAAGTGAGAGACAAGAGACGAGCGAAGAGAGAGAGAGAGGCACCAAGATGTAGTTAGAGAGCTTTGAACGTTGTTGGGGGATAAGAGAGATTGCAGTCGTGATAAGGGGGAAGCTGAGCATCACACCCCAAGGGTCTCCCTGACTACCTAAAGGGAAATGGAAGTTAAGAACAAAGGAAGAGGTTATTCAGAAGTTATTGTTGTTTGGAAGTGCTTGGGGCTGATAACAATGATAATGAAAACACAGTGTCAATAATGATAGAAATAATGACAATGATAATTAGGATAATATTGATAATTATGAGAAGGGTGGTGATGATGATGATGATGGTGATGATAATGATGATGGTGATGATGATGATGATGATAAAAATACTACTACTATAATAATAATGATAAGATTGATAATAGTAATGATGATGATGATCATCATAATAATAATAATAATAATAATAATGATAATAAATAATAATAATAATAGTATTGATAATAATGATCAGGATGATAATGATAATAATAATTATAATAATAATGATAATGATAATGATAATGATAAAACAACAACAACAACAACAACAACAATTATGATGATAATGATATTCCTAATGATAATATTGTTGACCGTGGGAAAAACACATTCTTATTGAACTATGAAACAACAGTTTCAAAATACTCCGGCACAGGGTAAAGTATGGTCCTTTACAACAAGGGGAAGCGAGAACAGGCAAACAGAACCGGAGGCAGTTCAGGTCTGGTAGAATTGTGGGATGTTCTATGGCCAACAGAAGGCAACAGTCTGAGAATATTTGGAGGGAGGTGATGATGATGATGATGATTTTACCAATCTGCTTGCGTTGACATCATCTTGCGACCTTTGGGTGTTGATGATGTTCCTTTGCAAGGTTGGCTTTCCACTCCTTGTCCTCGACGCCATGCCATCAAGAGAGGGTCGTTCTTTCCACCACGATTCCCCTTCTAGAGAGATTCCTTAACTGTCAGCCTGCCCTACACCGAGGGAGTCTACTCTCTCCATCGTTCCCTTCTTTTTCTCTACTGCAGACTCACTTTTTTCCCGTTGAACACTCTCCGTGTCAGCCTGGTCCATATCAGTCCCTCCTGCACTTCTAAGGTAGTCGCCTGCACCATTTCCCAGCCCCATCCCCTGTTATAACGTGAAACCGGTTCCAGGGATATTACGCTTGTCACCTAGTGCAAATGAGTAATACCCGTGGATACAATAACGTCACCTTGTTCTGCTATCCGTAGGGGTAGAGGCGGAT
>NC_051399.1:41397669-41400169 GCF_015228065.2 Penaeus monodon
ATATTGTGTGGTGTGTGTGTGTGTGGGTGTGTGGTTGTGTGTTGAGTATGTATGTACATGATATGCACGCACGCACGGCACACACACACCACACACACACACAAACACACACGCGCACACATACACATTTATATACAAGTGCTTTGCATGCATTCTCGCTTGCATTCGACCGGTGGCTAGCCTAGTTCGAAAATTAAGTAGCTCTTCGTAAGCTTTCCTTGCCGTTTAATTAGCCTCTCTGTCATCGAGACTTCTCAGGCCCCCCCGTAGCCAAAAGGAAATTTGGGCACCATGGGCCCCGGCTAAAAATGTAGGGGGGATTTTAGAACAGCAGGAGGCCCTGGAGGAACAGAATCATGATCTACCAGTGTGTGGATATGCCCTGGCTCTGTACCAACTCCTGCCCCTCAGCCCTTGAGGCTCAAGGGTGGAGGGCCTTGTCAGTCCTCCTCCCCCCAAATAAAAACTCTCTGGCAACTACACTTATGAATGGAAATGTTGGTACTGACCCTCTCACCCAGCAAGCGAGATGGGCTGTAGGTCTTGTTGGGTGGGCGACTGTTGTAGTGCAGTGAGGGAATGGGAGTTACATGTGCCCTGGCAGTTGCCGACCCAGTGTGGAGCCTGTTAGGCAAAGCCCAATGGAAGCCTACAGGTGAATGCTGGGTCCCTCATAGCCTGCCACCCCTCTTTATATGGGGTAGCATCGGCAGGGGTGGCAGAGGTTGGGTCCACCTGGAGTAACACCCGAGCAGGATGATCGGTTACCCATGCTATTGAGGGAACCGAAGGGGTTGGGAGTTGAGGTGGCTGTCCTCTCGGACGTGAGACCTAGCCGTGGCATGATCAATATGGGTGGGTACACCTAGTACTGGTCAAGTTTGGGCAATGATTATCTCTAGGGGTAGTCATAGCCATCTCCATTCAACTTCAACCCTCGGTAGTAGACGTAGCACTATCTGACGAGCAGTTCATGGCATTCAGACTAAAGCATACTTTTGGTTTCAAGTCTCTTATTGCTGTTCATGCTTCTACCAATGTTTGCAAACTCAGTGAGAAAGAGAGATTCTACTCCAAAGTTACAAATGTAGCAGACGAATGTCCCTGGCAAGATATTCGCATTGTTCTAGGTGACCTCAATGTGGTATCTGGCTGTGATTGAGTTGGCTACAAGATGTCTGTCGGTTCCCATGGCTCAGGAGCTGATCCAAGCATCGAGAACTGCCTCCTTCTCCGGGACTTTTTTAAGTTCCAGAGATTGAGGATATCTGGCTCCTGGTATCAGCCCTCCAACCTGCATTGATGGACATGGTATAGTGATACGAGTACTGTGGTCAAGGAGATTGACCACATTCTTGTCAGCACTTGCTGGAGGAACTGCAGGATTTGGCAGAGTCTGAGTTCTGTGGCACTGACCATATACTGGTCGTAGCTACCCTTCAGGTACATTTCAAAACACCCTGTCTCTCCAGTGGACACAATGGAGGAAGAGGAGTGCCTGGAGGTTTGTTACGGCAGTCTCTGATCTGTTCACAAAACTTTAAAGCCTGATGGAGCCAATAGCTCTGTGGGATTCCTTTAGGTGTGAAAAAACTGACACAGCGCAGTAGTCCATTGGCGAATTTCTTCTCAGTGGAGACACAGATGCATTTCGTGTGGCTTGACTGAATGGCAATTAGGCTTTGCAATGTTCCTTAATGTGAAAGCTTGGACACTACTGAGAAAGGACAAGGAACAGGTCATCATAAATCTTGCTGAAGGTAGACCCTCAAGCAGTTAGCCTGGACACATGTGTTACAATATCTGTGCAGGACCCACCTATCAGTGAGGAATCTACTACCCTGAGATTAGCGAGGCAATCTCCAAGCTGAAGGGTGGGAAAGCTGCAGGCATATGTGATATCCCTACTGAAATACTAAATGTTGGGGGTGAACTTAAGGCACGGAGCTTGCATATTGATTGCTGTCTGGTTCCATTCCCCCTGACCTCTCTGGAAGGGGAAAGGAGATCGATGGGACTGTATCAGCTACCATGGCATCATGCTGCTCAGTATACCAGGCAAGGTTTTCGCCCACATTCTTTAGAAAAGATCCATGAACACCTACTAAGGCATCAGAGACTGGAGCAGTCTGGACTCACTCCTGGTAAATCCTTAATAGACTGTATCCTAGTGCTTTGAGTCACTGTGGAACATAGCCATGAGTTTGGGCTGCTTGCAACTTATATCGACCTCCAGTAGGCATTTGACTCGGTGCATAGTCAATTGCTATGCAAGATCCTGAGACTTAGGGGAATTCCAACATGGATTATTGTTTTAATAGCAAGCCTATACAATGGTACTGAATGTGCTGAATGCATTTAACAATGAGGCAAAGCCTTGGTAGTGTAATCCATGTCTTTGGGCTCTCAAACCAGGAAGTCTGGCAGCAGGAGCAATGAACTCGGTCGGCAAGAACATTTAGAGGTGTTCCTGTACTGTGAGAAGACAAGCACGGTTGCT
>NC_051399.1:41425476-41433222 GCF_015228065.2 Penaeus monodon
AAAATATGTATGTATACATGATATATTAATATATATAATTATAATAAATATAGAATATATATGAAAATATATTTATACATGTAAAATATAATATATATATATAAATATATTTTAGTTTATATTATTTTTAGATTTTTAAAATATCTGATTAAAATATATAATATAAATATTTTATATATATATATATATATATATATATAAAAGTATATATCTGTATATATATATATATATATTATATATATATAATATATATTATCTATATATATATATATATATATACACACATACACATACACACGTGGTAAATATGCAGACTGGAGACTCCGTTATGAAGGCTTAGTTCCTAGAGTTTTCTTAAAAAGAAGAGCTTTCACTGCCCACCAAGCTCAGACACCATGACGATCAATGTTATAATTACAATATTTACTGCTGTTACTTTATGTAACAGTACCGAATATGGATCTCTAAACGTGTACGAGGTTTTAGCTCCGACAAGGGCTGAACTACGGCTTCAGTGCAGGGATTCCCCTCCCACAGCTTCCTACATTTTCGTTGACGGAGCAAGAGATTCCTCTTCCATTTCCCTGATTTCGCAAATGTGGAAATTCCATTTGTTCATCCCATATTTAACAGGTAGTAGATATTTGATATAGATAGATAGAAAATGTATATGTAATATGTATATATGTATATATATATATATATGTAATAATATATATTATATATATATATAAAATATATATATATATATATATATATATATATATATATATATATGCGTTTATAAATATACGTATACATATGTAAATGATAATATACTCATACACACACACACAACACACGCACACTTTATATATATATTGTAATATATATATATAATATATATATATATATATATATATATTATATATATATATATATATATATATATATATATATATATGTTCGGATAGACATTCACACATACGCTAGATACAGAGATATGCCTTTAATCATATATGCATATATACATCGTTGTGTATATATACATATACATACATGCATAAACAAATATAGATATATAGATATATACATATGCAAACATTGTATGTATATGTATATATATATATATATATATATATATATATATATATATATATATACATATACGCACACACATACATACACTCACGTGGTAAATATGTAGAGTGGGGACTCCGTTAGGAAAGCTTAGTTCCTAGAGGAAGGTACATATAGTGCTTTCCTGAATAGAATTATCACTGCCCACCAAACTCAGACATTATGAAGATCATTGTGATAATTACAATATTTACTGCTGGTTCCTTATGCAACAGTGCCGAATTTGGATCTCCAAACGTGTACGAGTTTTTAGCTCTGGCAAGGCTGAACTACGGCTTCAGTGCAGGGATTCGCCTTCCACAGTTTCCTACATTTTCGTTGACAGAGCAAGAGATTCCTCTTCCAGTTCCAGATTTGGCAAATGTAGAAATTCCATTTGTTTATCCCATGTTCACCATACCAAATAGGAGACTTCAAACTTCCAAGGGTTATTAGAAATAAAGGATTGGAAAAGCTTCAGCTTTGTTTTTTTAATGAATGAGTGATCATCTCCAGAAGAAATAATTTCTGTAGTTGCAGAATTCCTGATTCACTTCCTGAACGGGCAAATATAAAAACGCTACTGATTTTCCCAATAAGCCTAGATACTTGTAAGTTTTCTAAATGTACGAATGGAAAACTGATTTGGTGAAATGTATGAATTCCAATTTCGAGAGTGTAAAGTACTCAAATTCATTATGAATAGATAATGGAAAACATCCAAATACGCCAATAAACATCGCAGTTCATAGTGCATTGAGATGTTAAATAAAGTTAGTGTACAATACCAGAACGGAAAACCTTAAGAAATCTTAATGACTAAGGATAAGATATACCTGGAATCCTGATAATGGTCTTCTGACATTCAGTCATTATCAAAATAACAAAATATTAAGCCTCGATAAAGAGGTGTAAGTAGGAATGAGATGAGACATTATTTTCATAACGATATCGATTTCTAAAATGTTACAAAACGTGAATGACCGTTCTCTGGAAAAGGTTGCAAGTGCTTTAATGGTTATCCCATCTATAGCAAAATAAGATTTTCACGCAGATATCGATGTTATAATTTCAAAAGCAAGCAGTAAACCCAGAGGCCTGCTGTGCTTGAGTAAAAGCTCAAAGAAGAAGAAAAGCAGTCCAATCACGCAGAAGTGAGAAACGACTGTAAGGCGGAGATGCGGTTGGTAGGATGGAGGAATTGGGACGTTGCGGAATAAAGCGAAAGAAAGGGGCAGATAAACCCAAAAAGATAGAATAATCAAAAACATATATACATATATATATAAATTTTTATATATATATATATATTATATTATGATATATGTGTGTGTGTGTGTGTGTTTTGTGTGTGTGGTTGGTGTGTGTGTGTATGTGCGCGTGCCACACACACAGCAAATATGTTCGTATGTGCGTCAAAGGTGCGTCACATGCGTGGGTGTGTGAATGCGTGCACACATACACACGCCGATGTGTCTATGAATGCCCAAAACATGCACACACGCACGGATCTGTAAATGTTTGGTTTTCTTTCGTAGATGGTGGAGCCAGAATGCGCCTTGTAGGACAGTCTGTCCATGGTCAAATCTTGGAAGTCCACCCTTTATTAAACAATCCACTGCTTAGTGACATTTATAAGCTTCGGGAGGCAATCCGGGCAAAAATCCGGAGCCGGAGTCCCAAGGCATTTCGTTTAAAATATTACATACATAATATTAATATATATATATTTTATATAATATATATATAATATATATATATATAATGTAATATATATATATATATATATATATATATGTAATATATACATACATATACATATATATATATATATATATATACATATAATATATATATATATATATAAAATATATATATATATATATATATATATATATATTAAGGTAGTGTATATCTGATAATCAATCTGTAACTTCTCATTCCTTGTGAATAAGCAGATTAGGGACTCGGTTGGGAAAACTCAGTTCCCGAGATGGGTACATAAACGGCTTTCGTGGAAACAGGAGTTTATCACTGCTCTCCAAAGTTCAAACATCATGAAGATCGGTGTGATAATTACCTTCTCCATTGTTGTTGTTATATGCAACAGCGCAGTATATAGATCGCCAAACGTATACGAGTTATTGGCTCCGGCAAGGCTGAACTACGGGTTCAGGCAGGATTCACCTTCCTCAGCTTCCACACTTTCCTTCAAAGAGCAAGAAATTCCCCTTCCAGTTCCTGATTTGGCAAATGTAGATATTCCTTTGTTTATCCCTATTCAACATTCCACGCAGAACCCTTTAAAATGTCAAGGGTTATTAGAAATAAAAACATGACAAAGTTTAGTGTCGTTTCTGTATGCCTGCAAATTATTCAAGCCGAATGAAGCTGAAGGTTACGGTGAATCAAACTGTAAAATGAACATCAATAAAACGGTGTAGAAATAGCTAGGGATTTAGTTTCCCAAGTCAGTATCTACATTTAAAGTATTGCAAAATCTTATATATAGCTAAACGCAGATACCGTTTTATACAACAAGAAATTATTAGTCATCTATTCTTATTAAATTCATTTTTTTATTCATACAAATCCTTAACGCATGCTAAACAATACCGTTAAATAATTATATATATATATTTTTTTCTTTTCTTTTAACGGTAGGTTCATGTCTGAGCCGCCGTGGTCACAGCATGATACTTAATTGTAGTTTTCATGTGATGCTCTTGGAGTGAGTACGTGGTAGGGTCTCCAGTTCCTTTCCACGGAGAGTGCCGGTGTTACCTTTTAAGGTTTAAACATTTCCCCTATTTATCCCGGCTTGGGACCGGCACTGACTTGGGCTGGCTTGGCCACCCAGTGGCTAGGTAGGCAATCGAGGTGAAGTTCCTTGCCCAAGGGAACAACGCGCCGGCCGGTGACTCGAACCTTCGAACTCAGATTGCCGTCGTGACAGTCTTGAGTCCGTCGCTCTAACCATTCGGCCACCGCGGCCCCATATATATATATATATATATATATATATAATATATATATATATATATATATATATATATATATATATATACTATATATATATATATATATATATATATATATATATATATATATATATATATATATGGGCAACACCTTGCTCCTCACAATCCTTCGCCCAGGGACTGACTGACCTACAAGGGAGCAGGTAGACATGTATATATATATATATATATATATATATATATATATATATATATATATATATATATATATATCAGTAACGGTATGCTCATGTTTGAGCAGCCGTGGACCTCTCCCCCATCCTTCTTTTTGATGTTCTCTGTTTTTCTCTATGATCAATTTTAAATTTAGAATCTGGTTTCTGGTACCTTTTCCAGGGCGAAACCCGCTTGTTCGTCTGCAATTTCCTCTCTTAACTTCAACTTCATTCTTTCAGCAATAATTTTCAACAAAATTTTGCTGCTGTGACTTATTAAGGCAATTGTCCTATTATTGTTGCATTGGAGTGCGTCACCTTTTTAGGTATGGGAGTAAAGACTGATTTTACCCAGTCTTCTGGCCATTTTCTTTCATTCCATATTTTTGTACAGAGTTTGTAGAAGAAGTATTCAACACTTTCGCCAGCATTCTTAATTAGTTCTGCTGTTATTTCATCTATTCCGGGGCTCTTGTTATTCTTTACTTCTTTTATGGCTTTTATAACTTCGTCCAGCAGTGGCGGTGGTTCATCCTCGCTGTCATTGAGTCTAATTAATGTTGTTGTTAGATCTTTATTCTTTTTGTATAAGTTGGAACAATATTGATTCCATCTATCTTTGACTTCTTTTCCATCACATAAAAAAAGTCCATCTTCAGTTTTGATAGTGTCCATTGTAGGTTTAAATTTTCGTGTGATGTTTCGTACTCCTTGGTAGAGTTCTTTAGTTGTCTTATTGATAGAACAGTTTTCAATTCTCTGGCAATGTTCATTTAAATATTTTTCCTTATCTTGTCGCAATAATCTTGAATTTTTGTATTTTGTTTTTGTAAATTACTTTTTCAACTGGATTATTGATACCTTTTTATTTTAGGCATCTTCTTGTTTCAATTTCACTTAGTGTTTTTTCAGATATCCAGGGGGAATTTGTCTTTTTCTTTTTGGCGATAGTTTCTTAAGCAGTGCTCAGCAGGAGTTCTTTCCTTCTTCCCACAACTCATTTGGTGTTTTATCATCTTCACATTGATTGAGTATTTCAAATTTGTTTGACACTGCAATTCTGTAGTTGTTATCAAGAGTTTTGTAGTCGAGCTTTAGAGGTGGTATTGGACGCTCCATCTTTTTGAGTCTTATTTTAAAGTCGATAGTTAGTAGTTGGTGGTCACTGTTGCAGTCGGCACCAGGTCTTGTTTTGGAATTTTTTATGCAACTCTTCCATTTTTGGTTCAACAAAATGTAGTCAATTTGGTTGCGTGTTCTTTTGTCTGGTGAAAACCACGTGTACAAGTGTCTTGGGTGGTGTTGGAACAATGTATTGGCTATAACTAAATTATTTGTACTACAGAATTCAATAAAATCTTTACCTCTTTCATTTATATCTCCAAGGCCGAATTTTCCACAGGTGTAATTTTTTAGATTATTTTTTCTACTTTGGCGTTGAGGTCTCCCATGATATTTTTACATCTCTGTTAGGATTGTGTCTAAAGTATCTTGGAGAGAGTTATAAAAAATTTCCATTTCTTCATCACTTGCAATATTGGTTGGTGCGTAGCATTGTATAATACTAATATTATGAGGTTTTGCTTGTATTCTGACTTTTAAAATGCGATCATTTATTGGGCTGTACCCAATTAGTGCATTTGCAGTTTTTTTCGTGAGAATCATAGCAACTCCGTGACTATAATTTCCTTCTTCTTTTCCAGAAAAAAGAACTGTCTTGTTTTCTTTAGTTTTGAAACTTCCATTACTTTTCCAATTGGTCTCACTTATTCCTAGTATTTGAATGTTGTATCTATCCATTTCGTTACAGACAGTATGTAATTTACCCATCTCTTTCATTTTCCTTACGTTCCACGTTCCGATTTTTTAATCTGTTTCTTAATTGGACCTGTTTTCTTTATCTTCTTTGTCTTCCAGATGCATGTTTAACATTGTCAGCCTGGTTGCCCACTAACTAACGCGCCCCTTGATAACCCACGCGACGGGCGATGTGGTATGAATTATCGTTTCTGTATTTAATCATTGGTGTAGAGGTTTGTCAGGAGAAAATAAAAGTTGAGTGGAATCCCCCAGGCTCCTTCTCAACTCGCAGTCTCCAACTAATTAGGAGGAACTATCTCTGCCGCTTTTAAAACAGTTACACTGTAATACGCCAGACATATTATTTGGTGAAACCAGTAATCAGTAGAACTGAAGGTGTTTTCACCAGATATCCACTGCCCTGCTGCCGACAGTTTCACCGCAACCCTGGTATAGGGCGCTAATAGGGTGCTATCCTTGTTCAAGGGAACCCTAGGGTGCAGTTTATTGTCTTACCCAGGACAAGATATATATATATATATATATATATATATATATATATATATGTGTGTGTGTGTGTGTGTGTGTGTGTGTGTGTGTGTGTGTGTGTGTGTGTGTGTGTGTATGTATATATATACCATCGAAAAAGTTTATCCGGCACATGAGTCTACCCCTAATATTCCGATGTGTAATATTGGCCCTATTCCATCTCGTTTACAATTCTCGGACACTTTCATTTTAAAGCCCGTTAGTGAGTTCTAACAGTCTAAACTAACCTATAATAGGAGTAAGAAAATGTGATATTGATAAAAGTATATATATATGTATGTATAGATATAATATACATACGTAAATAAAGATATAGATAGACAGATGTATAAGCGTAGATAAACACTATACATATACATATACATATACATATATATATATATACATATATATATATATATATATATATATATATATATATATATATATATATGTATGTATGTATATATACATATACATACAAACACAAACATCACACACGTGCACACACACACACACACACACTCACACACACACACGTGCTAAAAATATGCAGATTGAGGACTCCGTTAGGAAGGCTTAGTTCCTAGAGTTTTCTTAAAAAGAAGAGCTATCACTGCCTACTAAGCTCAGACATCATGACGATCAATGTTATAATTACATTATTTACTGTTGTTACTTTATGCAACAGTGCCGAATTTGGATCTCCTAATGTGTACGAATTTTTAGTTCCGGCAAGGCTGAACTACGGCTTCAGTGCAGGGATTCGCCTTCCACAGCTTCCTACATTTTCGTTGACGGAGCAAGAGATTCCTTTTCCAGTTCCTGATTTAGCAAATGTAGAAATTCCATTTGTTTATCCCATGTTCAGCATACCAAATAGGAAACTTCAAACTTCCAAGGGTTATTAGAAATAAAGGATTGGAAAACTTCAGCTTCGTTTTTTTAATGAATGAGTGATCATCTCCAGGAGAAATAATTTCTGTAGTTGCAGAATTCCTGATTCACTTCCTGAACGGGCAAATATAAAAACACTAATGATTTATCTAATAAGACTAGATACTTGTAAGTTTTCTAAATGTACGATGAAAAAACTGATTGTGAATTGTCGAATTCCAAGGCCA
>NC_051399.1:41438322-41448322 GCF_015228065.2 Penaeus monodon
CATGCCTACAACAAGAGAAAACGTAATTCTTTTTTTTTCCTTTTGGTATATTCTTAAAGGAGCTGAGCTTTAAAACCCCGTCCCGTATTATGGGTATCAGGAAGAGGAAATGAAAAAATTCCCCTCCCGCAAACATTTTAAATGGGACGATTCCCTGTAGTAAATGTATTACTTTAAAGTGCATATTGAAGTGGTCAAATTTTCTCCTCTCTCCTCTCTCCTTCTCTTCTCTCTCTCTTAATTATATATATATATATAATATATAAAATATATAAAAATTTATATATATATATTATATAATTTGCGTAAAAATACCCCAGCTTTCAAGGCAGCCCATTGGTTTTTTTCATACATACAAAACAGACAACACACACACACACAAAAACACAAACCCCAAAAAACCACACACAAAACACAAACAAAAAACACACAACACACACACACACAACCACATACACAACTACACATAAAAACCACACAACAACACACACAAAAAAAGTATTAATATTATATATATAATAATTTTAATATATTATATATAAATATATAAATAAGTGGGGGGTGTGTGGGTTTTTATAATTTTTAAAATATATACATAATATGGTTGTACGGGAGTTTAAGGGACACAAACCCCATCAGCCGAACTTTAATTTTTTGGGGGAAAAGTTTAAAGAAATAGCAGTAAAAAACAAAAAAGAACTTTTAATAAATATCTTTCCCAAAATAATAGGGAAATTTTAAACATCAAAATCATAAATATACAATTTATGGGAAGGAGTAAAATGAGCACAGACAAATGACAAATAAAGCACTAGTAACTGAAAGTTAAGCTCGAACACATTTCCAACTTTTTGCAATAAAAGCAACATGGCTTTTGCTTTATAAAATCTCCCAAAAATAGAACTTTAGCTACAGTAACATTGATTTAAATAATATCATAATTGATAAGCCCCTTTGATCAAATATTGCATTTAGAATTTCACAAATACAGAAAAAAAAATATTGCTTGGAATAGGGGTTTTTTTTTGAAAGTTTAAACACAACATTCAAACTGTTAAAAATGTACTACTTAAAAAAGGTACTCACTTAGGGGTTTCATGCCTTTGCCCCTTTGATCTAGTATCCAGTGACGTCATATCCCACGGTACACTGGCCGGGCGTAAGCGAATGTATACAACGTTCACTCAACGATGTAAATACATTACTCAAATTTTATGAATTATAT
This sequence comes from Penaeus monodon, assembly GCF_015228065.2. Taxonomy (NCBI): domain Eukaryota; kingdom Metazoa; phylum Arthropoda; class Malacostraca; order Decapoda; family Penaeidae; genus Penaeus; species Penaeus monodon. The sequence continues at coordinate 41,439,548 of NC_051399.1, forward strand.
CATAATTGGGTTTTCCCAAATCCTATAAAAATAAACTTGATAATCCAATTTTAAATATCTTTCCCATAAAATTTAATCTTACAAAAATGCACAAATCTTGAGTGTCTTTTTTGCCAGCTACTAAAATCCCTTTTTTCCCCGCCTGCTCCCCGAGAGAGGCAACGCTCTCAACAAAAAGGGATTTTGGGTGCGCACCATAGAAAAATAAATACAATTTCTTGTTCCCGAAAATAATATAATTCCATAATTTCATAATAAAAACAAAAATATCAAAAATGATACAACCCCACCACACACCACACACACACACACCCCACACAAACACACACGCCCCACACACAACACACCACACACACACACACACACACACACACACACACACACAACAATATATATATATAATATATATATATATATTAATATATTAAAATATAAAAAATATATGTATATATGTATATAAATTATAATATATATATTATATATATATATATTATATATATATATATATATTTTATATTATAAATATAAAATATATATATAACATATAATACACAAACATTTAAACTATTTCAACACACCACACACACATTAAATATGTGCGTGTATTATTTAAAAATATAAATTATTTATATAATTATATAATATAAATAATATAATATTATATATATATTATATATATTTTAATATTAAAATAAAAATAATATAAAATTAGTGAATATAATATTATTAATAATATATATATAAAATATATATATATATAATAATAATTTCATATGGTGTGTGGATATATATATATATATTATATAATATATATATATATAAAATATATATATATTATTATATAATATTTTAATAAATATATTATATATATTAAATTTTTATATTTATTTTTTATATACACACATATAAATAATATATATATATTATTATATATATAATATATAAAATATAATATATATATATAAATAATAATATATATATATATATGTATATATATATACACACACACATTGTGCTCATTAACTGAGATGCAAACACATTTCCTGAAGGCATGTATGTCCAGCGACTTCCGCTTCGTTGAACTGTCGGAAGCATTGCAAAATATCGCACAACTCCCGAATTAGGAAAGAGACCTCACGTAACCCACTAGAGGGGAAAACGGTGTGAATTTGTTTCTCTTTTAATGTTTGATTTGTAACAATTACAAGGATTGCCGGACCAGCAATCACATAGAGGGAGAATGTTTTGAATTGTCTTTGAGTTGTAGTTTCATCTGTAGACCATAGAGTAGTCCTACCGTCACTTTATTTATTTATCTATTTATTTGTTTTGTAATTAATCTTTCATTTATTTTTTTTATATCCATTATAAAAAAGTTTTCAACTCACAATACGACCAAAACTGCAGTAGAAAAAACATCTTTATGATTTCATTTTATCTTTCTACAAGTCTTTCAGCAAAAAGGATATGGATCATGAATATTTAACGTAATTCAAATACCCACTGTGCAAACTCACGTACATTATCCTCTCCATGATCTGTGTTTGATATCAATCCTTTGCAAGGTTTAATTACATGCATGTAACAAAATGCTTTAACAAAAGGAAACGAAACATGTATGTTTTATTTGTGATAAAAACTAAACAGTACTGCGCATACTTTGGCCAAAGCCCGACATTTGGAAAAATTTTTTTTGCCCAAAATTTTTTAATTATTAAAGATGTCAAACTTTATTTCTATTTTACATTTTCGAAAAAAAAAAAACCTTTGCAGTTGAACGTCTTCTGCTTCGTATGTTGAAAATGAGATGAATAAATAGAATCTTCACATTTGACAAATCGGGAACGGAAAGAATTATCTCAAGGAAAGTGTGAGAGCCTGAGGAATGTGGTCCATATTCAGCAGGACAGCGAAACAACACGCGCTATCTTAAATGGCGTGTAAAGTGAGTGAATAGTAGGGGTATATATACGTGTGTTTGTGTGTGTGTTGGTGTGATGGTGTGGTGTTGGTGTGTGTGTGTGTTGTGTGTGTGTGTGTGTGTGTGTGTGTGTGTGTGTGTGTGAATATGAATTTGTAGACGTAAACCTAAACAAATCAGTCAGTGAAAGGCTGACATGACACAACTCACAATCTTCATTAATTCATTTAAATATGTTATCGAAGCTCCGATTGCCTTTAAATATGTGATATGAATTTATTATCGGATTACATACAACACTTCGGTTACGCTACATCAGGCATTTTAATTTGTCTATTATTTATTCAGGAAAATAATGTAATAAAAATATAAACAGAAAAAAACAACAGCAGGCAGATATGCAAATATAGAGGTCAACAAATATAGAGAACAAAAGTTTTTAAGGGAAAAGTCAGAAGGGGGAATATATGACAATATCAGGTAGCAGATACAAGAAAAACACTTTCATACAAAAATACATTCAAAATAACTGAATATTTTCCTTGCAATCATATTTAATTTAATGGAATTTAAACAAAAGTGATAAAGGTTTGCAGCAATTAAGCTTGTCTATTCATATTATATTTACTATCATTGACACTAAAATTGTTATTAATATCAACAATGATAATAGCAACAACAATAAGCATAATGATGGTATTGATATCATTATTATTTTCTTATTACACTTACTACTACCATTATCATCCATATCATTATTTGTATGAATACCCAAAATCATAATCATTAGTTTTGCTGTTGCATTTTGAAACATTCCTTCATTCAACTTATCGTACGTTAGAATACTTTAAATGGCTAATCCAAAATAAAGAGCGAAATCTTTTGATTTTGATTGTGCACATGAAAGGTTGCTGCTTGCGTTTACGTTCACTTTCTTCATTTGCTGATAATCCTTACTGGGTTGGTAGTTTTTTACACTTGGTATGTCGAATGCAGGGTAAACTAGATTAATTTTAACAATTCTTAAATCATAAACTGGAAGGAGAATTTCTTGTTCCTTAAAGGAGTGTTGAAAACTGAGGAAGGCAAATGCCAACATGGAAACCCTAGTTCAGCCTTGAAGGACCCAAAAAAATCGTAAACGTTAGCTGATCCATTATCTGGCACCAAAGCATAAACCCAAACGAGGGTGTCTAATGCACCATTATAACAGATTCCCAGGGATAATTATTGATATAGATAGGGTTTTTTTATTTCATTTTGAATGCTGTATTAGTTGAACTACGATGAGCAGATGGTCCCGCAGCTACCACTTTTTCGCCTTTTCTTAACTTCGATGTACGGGTAGTTCCTTGACGAGATCTGCTAATCAGTCTGCGAGTTCATTGCCTGAATGCTATGTCTCCACCCGATATGGCTAGAGACCTAGGTAAGATGGTGTAGCGTTGCCTTCATTTTAGCAGTCTTGCCGTAATTTCACTCTACGGAGGTTACCCATGATACTTCATGACGCTGATGCTACCCTGCACTTGCTTCGGCAGTACATATACTAAGATTGGAACGATACAGAAAAGATTAGCATGGCCTCTGCACAAGGAACTTGATGTTACCGCTGCGGCCGATATAGATATAGTGTTTTTATTGAAGCCTTTATGTAATTTAATTCATCTTTCTTTATATATAAATACTGTGCAGAAGACATAATGAAGCATGTAAGAACAAATAGTATGAAAAGATCACTTTTTTCTTAAAATTCGATTATATAGCGGTATGCATGATACCCAGTCACCGTAATACTAATCAAGGTCGTTACTGTGTGTCCCCCATAACCACTACGAATACATCAAGATCACAAATTACCCGAAGGGAAAAAAGGAAATTAGTATTTTTTTACATATTACATAAAATATCAGACGGCTTAAAAGCACAAGTTTTCAATAAATATGATAAACGAAAGGTATACATGTTCTTGAAAACGATGTGCTATCGTTTGTAATTATTAGGAGAGAGCGGAAGAAAATTTCGAGAGGAACAACTTCGTAATAGGTTATTGGGATATTTTTCAGCACTATAACCATACATTAGCTTGTAAGATTTGCCTCAAAAGGTGGAGGTGAAATCATGGGGATGCCGGTTGGTTTGGATAACTGAAAGCAACGAATCAACACAAACAGCACTAGTTCATGTCTGTGCAATTGGAAAGGAGTCTAGAGGGTGTCCCGGATTTCATAATACAGAATAATTATAAAGACAATATATAGAGTGCTTTCTCTACATGTACATAAAAGTTAACTTATGTGTTAATGTCCGTACACAAAAGCAGAGTGTGCAGCTAAAGAATACCATGTAAGGATCAAGAACTGTTTGGATATTTTTGTGGTAAAAAACACAAGACTTATTAACTCTCATCATATATTTCCCAAAATTATGCACAGTTATCAAATATTCATTAAAATTTTATATATTAATTTATATTATAAAATATATTATATATATAGATAAAAAATATATATATAAATATATAATATAATATTTTTATTAATTATAAATATTATATATATATATATATGACTGCCGCGATGGTCCACTGGTTAGAGCACTGGACTCCGACCCTCGTGGTCCCGAGTTCAATTCCCCACCGCGGCAATCGTAAAAATGCCTGCGTTCTGTCTGCTGGCTTGAGCGTAAGAAAACGACATATCGCCTTGAGAGGTCAAACGCAGGTGTCGTAGGGGGAGTCACCGCCGTGGGACAAACCGCGGATGATTAGGAAGGGCATCCTATCAGGCAAGGGTGACACTGCCATATAACCTCTCAGTAATGAATTGAGAGAGGCCTATGTCCTGCAGTGGAATGAATGGAGTTGGAAAGAAAAATGTATATATAATATATATAATATATATATAAAATTTTATATATATATATATAATATATATATACAACACACACACAGCATACAAACACACACATAACACAAAACCACACACACACACACACACACACACACATACACACCCACACCCACACACACACACACACATAAAATATACTATATATATATATATTATATATATAATATATATTATAGATATATTATATATATATATTTATATTATATATATATATATATGAGCATACCGTTATTGATGATGATATATATATACATATATATATATATACACATATATATATGATATATATATATATATAATTATATATATATAATATATATATATATATATGTGGGTGTGTGTGTGTGTGGTGTGTGTGTGGTGTGTGTGTGTTGGGTGTGTGTGGTGTGTGGTTGTGAGTGTGGTGTGTGGTGTGTGGTGTGTGTGGTGTGTGTGTGTGTTTTATGTGTGTGTGTTTGTGTGTGTATCTGTGTATATATAGTATATATATGTATATTTTACACACACATAAAACAAAACACACACACCACCCCATATCTAATCATACATATAACACACACATAAAATAACATATATATATATTATTTTATTATATATATATATAATATATTTTATTTTATATTAACATATATATACACGCATATATATATTCGCAATATATATATGTATATATATAAGATATTTATATATACATATATAAATTATTAATTATGTATAATAATATATAGATCTATATATATATAAAATATAATATATATATATATATTTTATAAAATATATATATACATACCCACACACACAATATAGATAGATAGATTAACAGATATAGATATAAGCATATACACGAGTATATATCTACATCTATCTGTATGTATATATGTATGTATGTATAATATAAAATATAATATAATATATATATATATATATAATATATAAATATACATATATAACACTTTACGTGTATGCGGTTGGGCGGTGTGTGTGGGGGTTGTAATGTAAATATATATATATAATATATATATATAATATATATATATACAACATTAATATATTTTAATATAATATAATATAATTATTATATATATAATAATTATATATACATATATATATAAAATATATATATATATATAATATATATATATATATAATAATATTAAAATATATATATTATATATAAAATATATATATATATTACCATGTCCCGGTCTCTCCCTCTCCCCCACTCTCAACTCTCTCTCTCTCTCTCTCTCTCTCTCTCTCTCTCTCTCCTTCTCTCTTTCTCTCCTTCTCTCCTTTTCTCCTTCTCTTCTCTCCCTATCTCACAATCTCGATCTCTCGCCCTCTCTCTCTCTCTCCTTCTCTCCCTATCTCGCAATATCGATCTCTCGCCCTCTCCCTCTCTCCTTCTCTCCCTATCTCGCCCTCTCCCTCTTTTTTTCTCTCTCTCGAAAAGGTCAGGACAAGGCATTAACTTCATACGTGAAGCTTCAGTAAGCTAAGTCTCTTAATGATGGCTTTCGTCATTCAGCCCGAAGTAAGGGAAGAGATGTGTTTATCACATGCCTAAACCATTCTCGAAAATTCCTCAACAAAATGGCCTTACCATACAGCATTAAATAAATTTTCATTGGTGATGATGTGCGTACAAAATATTTTAGCGTATGCGTAAATCTAGCGCCTTAAAAAAAGCCTCATATCAAACGCAGATTGCAAGTGAGATATTGTCAGTGAGTTTGCATACTCTTTGTTTATTTATATTACTGTATTGTCTCTGACAAGTGGCTTACAGTTGAACTGAAACCTAATGTAAACGAGGAAGATTTATTAGCAACTACAGTTTATGTGCTTTTTGAGACGTGACAATATTTACGCAGGATTTTTGAATGCCAAGAGAATATTTATTATAAACTAGACGGCATTCCGTGTTTTATGAGTTTTATAAATTGATACGGTTGTTGCATAATTTGTATGTGCGTCATCTCTAATGAAAATTTATTTAAAATTTGTTCTCAACACGTTTTACTGGAGTTTCCATACCTTTATATTAAGTCTGACATGAATTATCACCTGACACAGAACTTCAGGTAATCTAATGAAGTGATCTTCATTTTTTTCATCATAATGCAGTTTGATTTTGTGTCTATATCTATCATTTTTTTTATCTTCTATCTTCTCTATATATAACATTCTTTTAATTTCGTGCCATACGGATGCGGTGTTTGACAAAATATTTTGCGCCATTTGACACATAGTTTTTAATTTGGGGTTTTGACCCTTGGGTTTTGGAAAATCTTTGTTGGGGGTTTCCCCAACCCACCATCATCAAGACAGAATCAAAGTATGAGTGGCGTCTCGTGCTTTTAAGAATCATTCTCTAATGCACGTATAGTATCCTAACTTATCAAAAATTAGACAATGTAACAAGACTATAGACAGCAAATGATAAACTCAAGTATATAGTAGATAGTAGCTATCTTCATTGTGCAGCCGAACAAGGTCTCTAGGTGTTCTGTCAGCTGCGAGTGTTGGATGATAATTCAGTGTGTCGTGTTCTGTGTGGTGTCCCAAACATGAACCTACCGTATAAAAAAAAAAAAAGAAGAAGAAAAAAAAAAAAAAAAAAAAAAAAAAAAAAAAAAAAAAAAAAAAAAAATATATTTGATATATATATATAATAAATATATTTATATAAAATATAATATATTATATATATTATAGCCCAGTGGTTAGAGAATCGGATCAAGAATGTCACGACGGCAATCTGGGAGGGTTCGAGTACCCGGGCCCGGGGCGTTGTTTCCCTTTGGGAAGGAACTTTACCCCGATTTCCACCTAGCCATGGGTGGGCAAGGGGCAGCCCAAGTCGGGCCGGTCCCGGGTGAGGGAGAAGAGTTTGGGGTCAGGAAGGGATCCCGGGCCCAAAAAAAAATATGCCAGAACCAAACATCATGGGGACCCATATAAAAAAAAAAGGGAAAAAGCTAAAAAAAGAAAAACATTTTCCCCCTTTCGTGGAAGTGGGGAGCAAGGGGCGAGGTAAGGAGGTTTTGGGAAAGGGTTCCGAGTGTTGCATTATCCTCCTCCAGGAACTCCGGGCTCCAGAGCACGTCATACTCACAGCTGACTGAACACCTGGAGGCCCTGTTGGGCCGAAAAATCAAGATATCTACCATTTGGTAAGAAAACGAAGTTCATAAGGAAAAGGGTCAGATGACAGCAGATTCAAGGGGCCCGGTGTAGGCCCTACCTTTTCGGTGGGTCGAAAAGTATAATAGGTGAGACAGGACGTGGCCTCCACGAAAAAAGAACAAACCCAAAATCCCAGCTCCTTTCCCACGACATGAAAGGGGAGCACCTTCGTTGTTACTTCGACACCCAGGCATTCCCTAAGTGGTCCCCCGGCCTTCATCATAAAACAGGCCTGCACCAAGACAGGAGAGGGTTAAAATGGGAGTTCATCCATTAACTAACAATTTAAAAACCGAAGGGGGAGCACGAGCCGGGTCGTCGACGCTAATTCTGACGTGACGCCCCCACGTAATGCTATATGCACCTCACGTATTCTTGTTTATTCCCTGAGAAACAGTAAATGCAAAAAAGGGCCTTCGGCATATTTGTGTGTTTCCCAATCCCCCATTTTTTTACTTTCATATATATATTATATAAAATATATAATATATATATATATTAAAATATATATATATATATATATATATATATATATATAATATATATTAAATATTATATATTATATAATATATAATAATATATATTAATTTATAAATATCATACCCGGAAAAATTTGGTAAAACTTTATTTTTCCAAACGATAAGGGGAATTTAAATTCAAAAAAAATGTGAAAAGAAAGTTAAAGTATCATAAAAAGGTACGCATTTTCCTTAAAAATAATTCTTGCATATATCTCTTTTTATTCCAAACAAG
>NC_051399.1:41453322-41460822 GCF_015228065.2 Penaeus monodon
TAAGGATAAGATTACTGGGAAACCTGATAATGGTCTTTGACATTTATCTTACAAAATAACAAAATTAAGCCGATAAAGAGGTGAAGTGGAATAGATGAGACATTTTTTTTATAACGATACGATTTTTAAAGTTACAAAACGTGAAGACCGTTCTCTGGAAAAGGTTGCAAGTGCTTTAATGTTTAACATCTTATGCAAAATAAGTTTTTTCACGCAGATATCGATGCTTATAATTTAAAAAGCAAGCAGTAAACCCAGAGGCCTCCCTGTGCTTGAGTAAATGCTCAAAGAAAGAAGAAAAGCAGTCCAATCACGCAGAAGTTGAGAAACGACTGTAAGGCTGGAGATGCGGTTGGCTAGGATGGAGGAATCTGGGACGTTGCGGAATAAAGCGAAAAGAAAGGACAGATAAACAATAATGATAGATATAATCATATACATATATACATATATATTTTATATATATATATATATATATATATATATATATATATGTGTGTGTGTTTTGTGTGTGGGGTTTGTGTGGGGTTGTGTGTGTGTGTGTGTGTGTTTGTGTGTGTGCACACACACACATGCAAATATGTTCGTATGTGCGCTCAAAGGGTGCGCTCACATGCGTGTGTGTGTGTGGAATGCGGCACACATACACACGCACGATGTGTTATGAATGCCCACAAACATGCACACACGCACGGATCTGTAAATGTTTGGTTAGTCTTTCGAGATGGTGGAGCCAGAATGCTGCCTTGTAGACAGTCTGTCCATGGTCAAATCTATGGAAGTCCACCCTTATTAAAAAAATCCAAATGCTTAGTGACCCTTATAAGCTTCGGGAGGCAATCCTGGGCAAAAATCCGGAGCCGGAGTCCCAAGGCATTTCGTTTTTATATAAAATACATACATAAATTATAATAATATATATATATATATAAAATATATATATATATATATATATATATATATATATATATATATATATATATATATATATACATATACATATACATATATATATTTTAAAATATATATTTTATATATATATATATATATATTATATAATATATTTCAGGTAGTGTATATCTGATAATCAATCTGTAACTTCCATTCCTTGTGAATAAGCAGATTAGGGACTCGGTTAGGAAAGCTCAGTTCCCGAGATGGGACATAAACGGCTTTCGTGGAAACAGGAGTTATCACTGCTCTCCAAGTTCAAACATCATGAAGATCGGTGTGATAATTACCTTCCCCATTTTTGTTTTTCTATGCAACGCAGTATATAGACCCAAACGTATACGAGTTATTGGCTCCGGCAAGGGCAAACACGGTTTCAGGCAGGGATTCACCTTCCTAGCTTCCCACACTTCCTTCAAAGAGCAAAAAAATTCCCTTTCCTTTTCCTTTTTTGGAAAAGTAGAATTTCCCCTTTGTTATCCCAATTAAAACTTTCCCACGCAAAACCCTTAAAATGTCAAGGGTTTTTAGAAAAAAAAACAGAAATTTGTGTCTTTTCTGTATGCCAGCAAATTTATTTCAAGCCGAAGAAGCTGAAGGGTTTACGGTAATCAAATGTAAAATGAACATCAATAAAAAAAGGGTAGAAATAGCAGGGGTTTTGTTCCCCAAATAGTATTACATTTAAAATATTGCAAAATCTTATATTAGCTAAAAGCAGATACCCTTTTATACAACAAGAAATATTTGTCATCTATTTTTATTAAATTTATTTTTTTATACAAAAACCTTAACGTGCTAAACAATACCGTTAAAATAATTTTAAAATATATATTTTTTTTTTTTTTTTAACGGTAGGTTAATTCTGAGCCGCCGTGGGAAAAGCATGATATTTAAATTTTAGTTTTCATGTGTGCCTTGGGTTTAGTACTGTAGGGTCTCCAGTTCTTTCCCCGGAGAGTGCCCGGGTTTTTCCTTTTAAAGGAATCTTCTTCTATTTTCCCGGCTTGGGACCGGCACTGATGGGCTGGTTTTGGCCACCCAGGGCTAGGTGGGCAATCGAGGTGAAGTTCCTTCCCCAAGGGAAAAAGCCCCGGCCGGTGACCGAACCTCGAAATCGATTCCCGTCGTGACAGTCTGAGTCCGTCGCTCTAACCTTTCGGCCACCGCGGCCCCATAAAATTTTATATATAATTATTATTATTAATAATATATTATATATAATTATATTATATTTTAACTAATACATTTTTTAATATAATATATATATATAAAATTATAAATATAATATATATATAAAATTTATACATATTAATTATATATTAAATAATATATATATATTAATTATATAAAAATTTATATGGGCAACACCTTGCTCCTCACAACCCTTTCGCCCGGGGACTGACGCCCACAAGGAGGGGGTGGATATATATATATATATAATAATTATATATATATATATATATATATTATTATATTACAGTAACGGTATGCTCAGTTTGAGACCCGTGGACCCCCCCCCACCCTTCTTTTTGATGTCTCTGTTTTTCCTATGATAAATTTTTAAATTTTAAAATCTGGTTTCTGGTCCCTTTTTTGGGGCGAAAACCCGCTTTTTTCCTGCAATTTTCCTCTTTTAATTCAATTCATTCTTTAGCAAAATTTTCAACAAAATTTTGGCTGTGACTTTTTAAGGCAATTGTCCTATTTTTGTTGCATTGGAGTGCGTCCCCTTTTTTTAGGTAGGGGAGTAAAGAGATTTACCAGTTTTCGGGCCATTTTTTCTTTCCCATTTTTTTGTACAGAGTTTGAGAAGAATATTCAACTTTTTCCCAGCATTTTTAAATTTAGTTCTGCTTTTATTATCTTTTCCCGGGGCTTTGTTATTCTTTATTCTTTTATGGTTTTTAACTTCGTCCAGCAGTGGCGGTGGTTCCCCCCGCGTCATTGAGTCTAATTAATTTGTTAGATCTTATTTTTTTTGTAAAGTTGGAAAAATTTTGATTCATTTTTTTACTTTTTTTCCATCACAAAAAAAGTCCATTTCATTTTTTGATAGTGCCATTGTGGGTTTTAAAATTTTCGTGTGATTTTTCGTATCTTGGTAGAGTTTTTAGTTGTCTTATGATAGAACTTTTTCATTCCTGGAAATTTTCTTTTAAAATTTTCCTTTCTTGTCGCAATAATCTTTAAATTTTTTGTATTTTGTTTTTGTAAATTATTTTTTAACTGGTTTATTAACCTTTTATTTTGGGCATCTTTTGTTTCAATTTACTTGTTTTTTTTCAGAATCCGGGGGGAAATTTTGTCTTTTTTTTTTTTGGCGATAGTTTTTTAAGCAGTGTCGCGGGAGTTTTTTTCCCTTTTCCCACAACTCATTTGTTTTTTAATTTCACTTTGATTGAGTATTTCAAATTTGTTGACACTGCAATTCTGAGTTTTATCAAGATTTTTGTAGCGAGCTTGAGGGGATTGGACGCCCTTTTTTTGAGCTTATTTTAAAGTCGATAGTTAGTGTTGGTGGCACTGTGCAGTCGAACCGGGTCTTGTTTTGGAATTTTTTTTGCAACTTTCCATTTTTGGGCAACAAAATTTTGTCAATTTTTTGGGGTGTTTTTGTCTGGGGAAAACCCCTGTACAAGTGCTTGGGTGGTGTTGGGAACAATTATTGGTAAACTAAAATTTGTATAAGAATTCAAAAAAATTTTACCTCTTTTATTATATTCAAGGCCCCAATTTCCCAGTGAATTTTTTTGATTTTTTTTTCCCATTTTGGGTTGAGGTCCCCAGATTTTTTTACATCTCTGTTTGGGGTTTTGTTAAAGATCTTGGAGAGAGTTATAAAAAATTTCCCTTTCTTTCATTGCAATATTGGTTTTGGGGGACTTGTAAATACTAAATATGAGGTTTGCTTGTATTTTGACTTTTAAAAAAACGATCATTTTTTGGGCTGTAACCCCAAAGGCATTTGCAGTTTTTTTTGTGAGAATCATAGCAACTCCGTGACATAATTTCCTTTTTCTTTTCAGAAAAAAGAACCGTCTTTTTCTTTAGTTTTTTAAACTTCCAACTTTTCCAATTGGTCCACTTTTTCCAGATTTTAATGTTGTACTATCATTTTCGTTACAGAAAGTATGAATTTTTCCCATCTTTTTATTTTCCTTTCGTTCCACGTTCCGATTTTTAATTGTTTTTTAATTGGACTGTTTTTTTTATCTCTTTTTCTTCCAGAATGTTTAAAATTGCAGCATGGTTTCCCCCTAACTAACGCGCCCTGATAACCCCCGCGACGGGCGATGTGGTAGAAATTTCGTTTTTTGATTTAATCATTGTGTAGAGGTTTGTCAGGAGAAAAAAAAGTTGAGTGGAATCCCCCGGCTCCCTTCCAAACTCCATTTTCAACTAAATTTGGGGAACACTCGCCCCTTTAAAACAGTTTAAATGTAAACGCCAGACATATATTGGGGAAACAGTAAAACAGTAGAACTGAAAGGGGTTTTTACCCCAATTTCCCCTGCCCTGCGCCCACAGTTTCACCCCAACCCGGATAGGGCCCCTAATAGGGGCTATCCTTTTTTAAAAGGGGAAACCCCAGGGTGCGTTTTTTGTCTTACCCCGGACAAATATATATATTAAATATATTATTATTATAATTTTATATGTGGTGTGTGGTGTGTGTGTGTGTGTGTGTGTGTGGGTGGGTGTGTGTGTATTATATATATACCATCGAAAAAGTTTATCCCCGGCACAGGTCTACCCCCATATTCAGTGTAAAATTGGCCCCATTCCCTTCCCTTTACAATCTCGGACATTTCTTTTAAAGCCGTTAGGAGTTCAACCCGTCAAAACTAACCATAATAGGAGTAAGAAAATGTGAATGATAAAAAAATAATAATATGTATGATAGATAAAATAATACGAAATAAAGATATAGATAGCAATGTAAAGGAGATAAAACATACAATAATTAATTACATATAATAATTCAATAATATTATATATATATATATTATATTATATATATATATGTATGATGTATAAACAATAATACAAACACAAACACAACAGGCACACCACACACACAAACATCACACACAACACGTGCTAAAAATATGCGATTGAGGACTCCGTTTGGAAAGGTTAGTTCCTAGAGTTTTTAAAAAAAAAGAGCTATCATGCCTATAAGCTCAGACATCCTGACGATCAAGTTAAATTAAATATTTCTGTTGTTAATTTTTCAACTGCCGAATTTTGGGTTCCCAATGGTCGAAAATTTTTGTTCGGCAAGGCTGAACTACGGTTTTAGTGCAGGGATTTGCCTTCCCAGCTTCCTACATTTCTTGACGGAGCAAGAGATTCCTTTTTCCCGTTCCCATTTAGCAAGTAGAAATTTCCCTTGTTTACCCCGTTCAGCATACCAAATAGGAAACTTCAAATTTCCAAGGGTTATTAGAAATAAAGGATTGGAAAACTTCAGCTTCGTTTTTTTAATGAATGAGTGATCATTCCAGGAGAAATAATTTCTGTAGTTGCAGAATTCCTGATTCACTTCCTGAACGGGCAAATATAAAAACACTAATGATTATCTAATAAGGGGCTAGATACTTGTAAGTTTTCTAAAAGTACGAATGGAAAATGATTTTGGGGAAATGTTCGAATTCCAATTCGAGAGTTTAAAGTACTCAAATTCATTTCGAATAAAATAATGGAAAAAAAACCAAATACGCAATAAACATCGTAGTTTATAGTGAATTTCCCGAATGGAAACCTTAAGAAATCTTAATGGGCTAAGGATAAGATATAACGGAGTCCTGATAATGGTCTTTGACATTCAGTCATTATCAAAAAAAACAAAATATAAACCTCGATAAAGAGGTGTAAGAAGGAATGGGATGAGACATTATTTTCATAACGATATCGATTTCTAAAATGTTACAAAACGTGAATGACCGTTCTCTGGAAAAGGTTTCAAGTGCTTTAATGTTTATACATCTATATGCAAAATAAGATTTCACGCAAATATCGATGCTTATAATTCAAAAGCAAGCAGAAAACCCAGAGGCCGCATGTGCTTGAGTAAATGCTCAAAAAAAGAAGAAAAAACAGTCCAATCACGCAGAAGTTGAGAAAGACGGGAAGGCTGGAGATGCGGTTGGCTAGGAAGGAGGAATCTGGGACGTTGCGGAATAAAGCGAAAAGAGAGGACAGATAAACACTAATGATAGATAAATCATATACATATTATACAAAATATATATATATATTTTATATATATATATATATATATATAATATATTGTGTGTGTGTGTTGTGTGGTGTGTGTGGGGTGTGTGTGTGTGTGTATGGCGCGTGCACACACACAAACATGCAAATAGTTCGTATGTGCGCTCAAAGGTGCGCTCACATGCGTGTGTGTGTGTGAATACGTGCACACATACACACGCACGATGTGTCTATGAATCCCCACACACATGCACACACGCACGGATCTGTAAATTTTTGGTTAGTTTCGTAGATGGTGGAGCCAGAATGCTGCCTTGTAGTACAGTCTGCCCATGGTCAAATCTATGGAAGTCCACCCTATATAAAACAATCCACTGCTTAGTGACATTTATAAGCTTCGGGAGAAATCCTGGGCAAAAATCGGAGCGGAGTCCCAAGGCATTTCGTTATATATATTACATACATATATATATATATATATATATATATATAATATATATATATTATACATATATATATATATATATTATATATTATAATATAATATAAAATATAATATATATTATATGTAATATATACATCATATACATACATATATATTAATATATATATAAAATTATATAATATAATTATATATATATAATATATATATTACGGTAGTGTATATCTGATAATCAATCTGTAAATTCTCATTCCTTGTGAATAAGCAGATTAGGGACTCGGTAAGGAAAGCTCAGTTCCCAGAGATGGGTACATAAACGCTTTCGTGGAAACAGGAGTTATCACTGCTCTCTAAGTTCAAACATCATGAAAATCGGAGTGATAATTACCTTCTCCGTTGTTGTTTCTCTATGCAACAGGGGCAGAATATAGATCGCCAAACGTTACGAGTTATTGGCTCCGGCAAGGCTGAACTACGGCTTCAGTGCAGGGATTCGCCTTCCTCAGCTTCCCACACTTTCCCTTTAAAGAGCAAGAAATTCCTTTTTCCCGTTCCTGATTTGGGAAATGTAGATATTCCCTTTGTTTATCCCATATTCAACATTCCACGCAGGGAAACCCCTTTAAAATGTCAAGGGTTATTAGAAATAAAAAAAAATGACAAAGTTTAGTGTCGTTTCTGTATGCCATGCAAATTTTTTTCAAGCCGAATGAAGCTCAAGGTTACGGTGAATCAAACTGTAAAATGAACATCAATAAAACAGTGTAGAAATAACTAGGGATTAGTTTCCCAAGTCAGTATCTACATCTAAAGTATTGCAAAATCTATATATAGCTAAACGCAGATACCGTTTTATACAAAAAAGAAATTATTAGTCATCATTC